>NW_010534975.1:2055-25975 GCF_000687285.1 Phaethon lepturus | reverse complement strand
TGTGTCGGAAAGCCCCGCCACGCGTGCAGGTAGCGGAGGCGGTGCGCTGTGCAGTGCCGGGATTTTTCCCGAGGGGTTGGACGGAGTGCCGGGCAAGAGGCACTTAACGAAGTCCTGCGGATGAGTTAGGGGTTCGAAGACGGGGCGCCAAGTAGGGATAAGGAGGTTGCTCAGCAAAGGCAGGGAGCGTCACCAGGAGGGTACCAAAGGCTTCCCTGCAGTAACCTGCCCGTAGACGTAAACGTCCCGCGAAAGGATGGGGATAGCGAGGACGAGAAATGGCAAGCAGAAGCAAATTCAGGGTAATGACTAAGGTGCCCTGAGGGGCTCTTGTCATGGTAAGTGGGCAACGAAGCGATGTGAAGTTCGGTGTTAAGTGAAAAGTCATACATACGTGAAAAACCATATACATAGCAAATTTTTTTATATATATGTATATGTTTTGTCATTTAGGAGAGATTTTTAGAAGGTAGATATTTCTGTGAAAACATCATGCTTGGCAGCTATCGAAAAGACAAATTGAAAGTTGCAAACGAAGTAGGACAGCAGTAAAGAACAAGACAAAAAAAATCACCCTTTGACCACTCCAGTAGACTGTATTTTTAGTGCTACATGCGGTTCTTGTTCCTTCCATCACAGAAAGCAGATTGTGAGTTTGGAAAAAAGAGTGCTGGGGACAATGAGAGACATGAAGTGGTTTCAGAATAAAGGAAGCCAGATAGACTAGGACTTGTGTCATCTTGATGAGGCAGTGTGCTAACATCTTAATTTCATTTTTAGAATGATAATAAAGAAAAAGGGAAAAGAAGTTCATGAGGAGCCTGTACAGAAGAAGAAAAAGGTGAAAAGTAGTAGGAGCCAGACTACGGTTAAAATTGAGAAAGATGTTCAAGCTGTCGTTATAACTGAGGATGACGACCAGCTTGAGACAAAAACAAAGGTAAGGAAAAAGGAAAATTTAAAAGATGAGTGTTTAGACCAATTAGAACTGAAGAAGAAAAAGAAGAAAAAGAAAGTTGAATCTGAGTTACTGAAAGAAGCATGTTCAGAAAGCTTTGTGAATGTACAAGGCCATCTGGATTCAAAACCTCAAGAAGAATCAGAGAAACAAATTAAAATTCTGAAAAAGAAGAAGAAAAAAGTCCAGTGTCATTCCTCCTTATTGGAGGATAATCAGAGTAGTGATGTGAAGCTTTCAAATCATCATACAGATGGTACTAAAGAAAATGACTTTGCTTTTAAAAAAAGTGGAAAGAACACTGCTTTGAATTTGGAATTGGATGGTAAAGTAACTAGGAAAAAAAAGAAGAAAGGCATTTTTTCTTTTTCATTAGAGGACAACCAGGACAGTGAACATAAACAGTTGGAAACAGTTTGTAAAAAAACACACAGATATATTTCACAAGAAGAAGCTTTTATGGGCGAAAACCATGGAACAGATACTATCCAGAATGATGGAGAGAATTACGTGAGAAGAAAGAGTAGGAAGAAGAAGAAAGAGAAGTCTGACTCCTTTTTACCACTAGCAGATAATCGGGACATCTGTGGAGCTCCTGGTAGCCACATTGAATTAAATGACTTCAGAAAAAGGCAAAGAAAGAATTCCCAGGAAATTACATTGACAAATAAAGAGGAGGACGACAGTATTGAGAACTCCAGAAGTACCAGAGAGACCAAGAGGAAGAAGAAGAGAAGCAAAGATATTTCTTCCTTAACATGTGAAGATAATCGAGTCTACAGTCACAGAGCTCCTGATAAGCATCTCCCAGCACAGCAAGAAGTTGAGTTTGAGGAAGAAGAGCTTTCTGGAAAAAAAAGCAGGAAGAATATCAAGGATAATAATGAAGTCATCAAGAAGAAAAAGAGAAAGAAGATTCAGAAAGAGGAGGAGGAAACAACGTATTCAAAAGTTTCTTTAAACAATGACAGTGCATCTAAAAGCCATAAAGTAACACTACTAGAGAGCAATAAAAAGAACAAAGAGAGCAAAATGAAGCAAGCTGAATGTGTCGCAGGGGTCGTTGTAGATAGGGTGTTATGCAACAGTAATCATATGCTCTGTGACAGAAAAAGGAAAAAAAGAAAAAAAGAAGTACCACAGGACTTTGCTGAAGAACCAGGTTCAAAAGCAAATACAAAAAAGAAAAAGATGAAAAGAGAAGACGTGGGAAATGAGGGACTGGTAAGTTGTAAAGAAGGGGGCATCTTTGCACCCTCCTGCTAAGGCACTGAAACCTTTTTAGGTGGACAGTTTCCTATTTTGCAGGCTGTTCTGCCTCTTCAGACCCTTGGGTTACATTTAGGTCAATAGGGGCCTCCTCTGGCTTTTGAGAAGCAGCATCAGCTGATCTATTAATTCCAGCACGTAACAGTTGTGGAACACGGGAAAGTACGTTTAATGCCTGCTGCTGTAGTCATCTAGTGTTTCAGTTGTGAAAATGTAAATATTACAACTAACAGCAAGTATTGGCACAAAAAGAAAACTAGTACATACAGTCATAAATGTTCTTCTGTCCCCCCTTCAGTTGCTCTTAGAAAAGCGGCAACACTGCTATAAAATAGGATTTTAATACCATGTAATTTAACCTGAGCAGGTTGGTGTTTGTTAGACTTTTCCTCAAGCTTTTGCTGCTGTTGCTGCTGGAATTGCATAGTGTTAGAAACAAGGGAGAAATTTAACCAAAACCTGTTGTCTAACTTGGACGAAACTTTAGAGAAAAACCTAAGAATCCTAAGTGTAGACTAGGCTTAGAGCATTGGTGTATAAATTCTGATAGAAAATACTAGAGAACAACCTAAACACAAATTCTTAATTATAAAAAATAAATTTCTGCAAGAAAATAGATACAAGAGCTGTGTAAGTTATAACTGAAGGTACCTGGAATTGTACCCAGACTGACTGTTAAAGGAAATCCCATCCCAGAGTCTTGCAGTACTAACATTTCTGAGGTAAAACATGGAGAGGAACTGATGAAAGGTTTGAAATATAGAGGTTTCTTCTTTGATTTTTCTTTTCCAAAAATTAGACTATTAAGATCTGGTTTTATTCCTTTCACTTTTTTTTTTTTTAACTTTCTTCTTTTTTTATCTGTTTAAGGTCCTATTTTAAAGCTATCCAAGTGCCTGAAATTAGTACCTACATGCCCTAACCTCTGTTGTTGTTGTTGGGAATTAAGCTGAGAGATGCTCAGAAATTGAACAGGTATCTATCTGTATTTGTAGGTGCTTAAACAACTTTGAAAACAGCTCACTGCAAGTCATTAGGAGCCTGTTTATATTTTCATAGGTAATGGGAGACTTGCAGTGCAGTTGTTTTTTTATCAAGGACTTTGAATGCTTGGCTTGTTTAAAAGTCAAGCACTAGATAATAAAGCATCATTGAAGATTTTTGTAAACTAAGGATAGAGTGGGCCATCGCGCTCGCTGCCCCTCGAGCACACTGCATGGCGTGCTTTGCTTTGTTACGCACTCATATATGCAGTTTCTTTCTGTTTTGTGGAAACTTGGCAGCTTTCTGGGGTCTGGTGCTAATAATTAAATATAGATTTCTGTAAGCAGGTTCTTAACCTTCATGGAGACCCAGATACAGGCTTTTCCCAGAAAAGTTTGTGTTAGCAGTGTGTTCGCTTATCAGGCATTATGTGAGCAGATGTTTGGGGCTTTTTACTTAGGTTTCTCCTCTTGACCTTTCAAAGGACATGGTGGTTTTATCGCTGGGATGTACTCTCTAATTAAATTGACATTGCCTTTTTGAGACTGTTAGACGTTATTTGGATTCTTGCAGCTGCTCACGTTCTGTGGAGGCAAGATAAGCCTAACAGCGACAAGTAAACTTGCATGATGGTGGTGACCGATTACAATGGAAAACACAGCAAATACCCTGCAAACAACAGAGGAGAAGGGTGTAGGATGATGCATGTTTTGTTTCTCTTCCCCATATTCAGCTCTGTCCTTTAATCATAAAAACTACTTCAGAGAAATTCTCCTGAATATTGAGAAGCCTGGGTGAATCAGTTCTAGAGAAATCTAGTTCCTGCCAGGCCAAAAGACACTGCTGTAATAAATGGCTCATAATGTCAGTCTTGCATTTAACTGTGCCATAGTCCTGAACCATTTTCTAATCTACAGTATGTCACAGACAGTGCTGCATGCCTTGAAAAATCCACTGTTGGGCTTGTGCTGCAAACAAAAGAGTAAATTTTTAAAGACAGTGTGGAATGATACCCACTTAATATCAATGATTGATATTTTTCCCGTTGGATGCCATTACAGTCACCTTGGGCAGAGTGAGGACTCAGTTTACCTCTTTGTTTGCCAGCGGACATCAGAAAGCATAATCCTACCACGTGTGAAGGTGCTCCCCTTCTGTGAAGTTGGGGGGAACGCTGGCACACCTCCAGGGAGGGGGTAATTTTTGCCGCGCAGTCGCCTTCAGCAGGTCGGCGACATGCTGTGAACGAGCCGGGACGGGGGTGCACCCTTCCTCCCTCCCTGTCTGCCGCTCCACCTTCCAGCTGAAAAACCCCGCCACGTTGCAGTTGTTTGCAGAATCCCATCACAACGGTTTTCCTGCTTGTTTTAATAGCTCTGAAAAGACAGCAACCAGGCCATCTAGAAATTGGGGGTGTTTTTTTGTTTTTTTCTTTCCATCCAAGAGAAGGAGTGCTCCTTACTGCAGTCAGTAATCTCACATTTTTAATGGTGCGTGTACTTGCGCGCGTGTGTGAAACCAACGTATAAAAGGTAGCTTTGGAAAACAAGGTAAGTAATTCATGACTTCTTAAATAAAACTGTAAACCCTCAAAAAAGTAACAGCAGCTTCTGCTGACAGAAGTATGTTACAAATATTTTCCTTGTCTTACTGTTCCCTGGCTATTTCATGCTTGGATTATGTTGGGTAGATCTTCCCTTTGGCCACCTTTTCCAGGCTGGTGTAAAGCTTATGGCTGTAATTTACCACTATCCTGGACTTACTACTTATCCTGTTACACTGGATGCCCCAAAATCTTACCCTTATTACAAATTTAGAAAAGAAAGGCTGAGGGCAATGATCTAGAAACACCAGTCAGTGGGAGCAAAAGCTGCTGAAGGGCTGTGCTTTGTGGAAGAGGTAGCAGCAGCTGGCTGCGGGTGGACTCTGCCGTTGGTTCACCTCCTGCCGTCCTGCCCATCCGCTCCTGCCGTAGCGGCTCTGTCTCTTCACATCAGCTCCCCGTTCCTCGCTCTCGGAAGTGGAACGAACGCGCTGTTTGCTGCCATTGTAGGAGACACTTTATGAATGTGTCACGCCTCTCCCTGGGCTCTTTCCAGACTGGGAGCTCCTTGGGGACCATCATCTACTCTGCATTTGTACAAGACTGAGCACAGTGCAGCTGCCTCTCAACTTTTGTTTGTTTGTTTGTTTGTTTTTTGGTGCTTTTTTGAAGTGGCTAGTGGGGTCAACATGACTCAAACCTGTCTTGTGCCTTTAGAGGGGCCATTATCTTACCACCAATTACTTTTTTTTTAACTTTCACTCTTATGTCCCTTATTTCAAGCATAAATTTAAACTTTTATGAAATGGTTTAATTTGAAATATCCTTGTCTGCAAAGGTTACTGTATGTGCCAGTGATGTTGGCAGGTCCATTTTAGTGTGTGAATTTTTAAAAAATCCCTTATCCTCTTTGTTAAAAAAAGGATCTCTTCCTTGAGGAGAAAGTCTCTACATAGAAATACACAGGTTTAATTGGCATTTCCGGCTTAGATCTGACTATTTCTTCTTGCCTCAGAATGGTACTACTGTATTGCTTTCTGTTTTTACTACTTTTGTGGTCAGAGCTGTGTAAATTCTAATTAACCAGAATGGATAAAAATATTCATACAAGCTTTTTCCTGATTTACAGGAGTATGTGGATGATGTAACTATTGTGCAGGAAAAAAAAGGGAACTGTGATGAAGTTAATGTAGACAAGGTATGCTTTGTCTTAATTGTGTAAGATTTAAAGCAAGTCAGCATTTAATGTATGCATAGAATTTGTAACAAAAAAGCTGCTTTGTTGCTCATCTATGCCAAGATTTCCCTAAATAGAGCTCTACTTAAAATGTGCTTTACCTTCCATGGGTTAAGTCCAAAATGTACAGCTCCCGTCAATGTCAGAAGCTTCTAAGTAGCTTATTAGGTTAAATACAGGTTTCTTTGTCTCTCATCAATGTTGGCAGTTCAGTGTGGCTGTTCCTGCAGTTAGAAGATTAAACATATCTGATACAGCAAAACGTTCATTTAAAATACCACTAGAAAAATCACAGTTCTCGTGTCAAGCGTGTAGAAGGATCACTTGCAACTTCTTAATTATCCTTGCAAAATTCTGAAGGGAACTAGTTATTTTATTCTTACCTTTTCATTGTGAATTAACTGTCATTTAACACAGAGAAGATAGTGTCTTGTGCTGTTTTTTCTGCATGCTAGGTGAGGCGGCAGGCTCTGCAAGAAGAAATAGATAGAGAATCTGGCAAAACCAAGGTTTTCAATCCCGAAGTGGAACAGGTGTGTATGAACTTACACCTTGATCTGATGGAAATATGTATCCTAGAGCAAGTTCCTGAAAAAAGCACTGCACCCTTTTTTTGTATGTGGCTCAGCTACATGGCTTGGCACAATACTTTTCCTTCTGACTGTAAATTTAAGGTCATGCTATGGAACAAGTTAGTACGATCCCAAAAGAGTCTGGGAGCTGAGCAGTGAACTCCGACAGCAGTTGGCATTGTACAGAGCTCTAATTCCCATTATCAGTCCTCAAAAGCAACATTTTCTCTGGTTCCTCTCAAGAATGAGCCATGACAAATTGCTAAAGAAGCATTTTCTGCTTACTGTGAAATATAAGTAATTCCAGGCTACAGATACACTGAATTGTTTTCTGGAAGACTTTGCAGACATTCAGCAACAGGGGTGCACATGGAAAGATAAAAGGGATGACAACTGCTAACACGGCTGTGGTATTTACAGTCAGTCCTCTAACTTCTACATCTTTCCTCCACCTCTTTGAAAGATAATTCTTTGGTTTTGCATCCTACTCAGCCTGCCTCCTGACAGGTTTACAGTACGGTACTGGAAACTGTTGCGGTACTGTTTAGCAGGGGTAGTAAGATTCAGGAGGAGAGAAAACTTTGATAGTAATTCAGGATTCTTAGTTGTTTTGCAAGACTGCCAGTATGCCTAGAAGGTTGGAATATACCTGAAACAAATGCCAGAAACAACTCCTGTAGGTTTTTACATAGTGAGAGGCAGACTGCAAGAGCTCTGGAACTGCAGCTGTCGAATAGTCTCTGAAGTCATTGAGAAAAACGACATCTTTGGCAGGGAGTCTCAGTTCTTTGGTGCTGATCTGTCTCTGTTTAGTAGTATGCAGAAGAACGGAAGCTATGGAAACTAATTCATCAGCTTCATGAAGAGTGAGCTGGAAACGCTGCAGCAAAAGCTACGTGTAGTGCCTGCCAGCAATTCACTTAAAAAATTACAGGGTTTGACAAGCCACAATTATTTTTGCATCTGTGCAGATGTCTCCCGTTCCAAAGGGAGGACGCATATACACGTGTATGTGTGCGTCTGTGTCACAGACCTGGGCTTATACAGCAACTTGGCTTTGGGCAAGGTAAAAATAATGAAGTATTATGGATAGCTTTCTTTTAATAGCAGGTATTCTGGCCTGTGATAGTGAATAATATTCCAGGCTCGCATTTTTTTAACTTAAATAAACCCACTACAGCTTGCCTGCAATATTGTGTAGCATGCTGTGTATCATGTTGGCTGTCTAGCAGAGAGTGACTGTTTCATGAAAGCTACAACTGTTCAGTTGGAAGAATTTCAGGCTTACATAAACACACCACTAAAGTCACATTTTTTCCTTTGATGTAGCCAGCTCAGTCTATTTAATTAATGATCAAACATTCTTCCATTTAATATCACCCCTGATTTTAAAGAAAAAATTGAGACTAGCAGTCCTGCCAAAAAAGTTAGAAATGACGGCATAGCTCATAGATATAGCTCAGGAGTCAAATGAGATCCTGTCCCAGCTTCATCTGGGATAGAGTTAATTTCCTTCATAGAAGCTAGTATGAGGCTATGGTTTGGACTGGGATGAAAATAATGTTGATAACATACTGATGTTTTCAGTTGTTGCTGTTTTCATCCCAGATCGAAACCATAGCCTCATACTAGCTTCTATGAAGGAAATTAACTCTATCCCAGATGAAGCCGGGACAGATCCTTAGATAATGAAGCCTGTTCTTCGGTAAGCCAGAAGTCCATAAACTTTATAAATCGTATGATATATCTTGGGTTATCCACAAACAGCTGAGTTCTGATTTTACTTGGACATCGCCTGTATTCTCAGAAAGAAGCCAGTATCTGCAGACAAAAGAAAAATCCTGGAGTTAACTAGTTTAAAGAATACAGTGAAAGGCAGAGTTAGGGAATGGCAAACTGCAAGGGAGGGGAGGCTTTAAGGGTACTGTATTTAGTCTGTTGGGTAAGGGTATGCCCTCAGTTTTTGCACCCTTAATTACCATATTAGTGGTAATCAGTGAGATGAGAATGCAAATATTACTTCAAGTATATAAGACAGATTGAGCACTGCAAAACGAACATAACAAAACACTGCTGAAAACAACAGCTACCTATCTAGGCAGTAGGAGAATGAAAAGATAATCATATGATGTGACAAAGCGAAAGAGAAATAGGATTAAGCCTGACAACTGTCATAGAGTAAGAGAAATGACTGGGCAATGTCTGGCTCTTTGAGCTAGGTCAGCATTATCCAGGGAGCAGAAAAGTCAAGATTCCTAAAGACAGAGGGAAAGGAGATTCTGAAAGCGCATTAAACCCCGTCTCCAGGTTAAGTGAACTGAAATGCTAATGATGATGCACTCTTGCAGGGCTATGTCATTCTTTTATCACATCCTTTGATAGGTGCTACCCATGGAATGACTGCTTCCCAGATTTGACAACCCTGTCAGGTTTTTGTAGCTAGTTCTGTTCTCATGGTACACAGCCGGAAATTGTCTTCCTTGGTCTTGGTATTATTTAATTTTAGCATTAACCTTGTTTTGCTTTACAGGATACAAAGTTCGGCCAGTGGAGTACAGCTGCTTTTCGAAGTTCTGAGGAAAAAATGAAGTTTTTTAGACTAATGGGTGGCTTTAAAAAGGGCTCTGTGCCTATCCAAAATCTCCCAGCAACTACAAACAAACCAAACATGGCTCTGAACAGGGAAGGGGAGGAGAAGTTACAGCAGGCTCTGAAGATAGAATTTGATAAAGCAATGGATTTGAAGCAACATAGAGGAATTGGTCTTGGATTTCAACCTGCTGCCAACAAAAAAGTATACATAAACAAATATTCATCTAGGTCTATAAAATTTGAAGATTAAAACTCTGAAGTAATAAAAGGAATGAAAATTCAACAGCCAAATTTCTTTTTACTTTCCACATCTTTTTGAAATAAAATACAAAATGTTTAAGAAATTTGATTTATGAGGCACTTTTAGTACAAGTTTTCAACTGCATATGCCAGATTATGTGGAGCTGGGTCCTCCCTTCATCTAAACAGTTAAGTTTTTGAAACCTTTACAATGTTTTCTACAAGGCAAGAGACGGACTCCTCTAAAGATTGAAGCTATGTCAGCAGTGCCTGCAACAAGCCCAAACTTTGTAAATTTTTTTAAAATGCTAATTTCATAAAATTTTTTGCTCCACTTTAGTGATTCAAAAGATTTTAGTGTTCTGTAGAATCTTTACATTTTTACACTCAGTGAGTGGTACAAAGTGATGACATTTTACTTTGAAGAAACAGTACTGGTGTACTGCCTACAAATTTGACAAGGGGAGACTTGGAGACTTTTAACTCCAAAAGTAGTTTCTTAAATATTAGCATCTTCATTATAATAATGAATAGCACTGAACGTCCTCTATATTTTAACTATGCTCTGGCAGTTGGAGTTTCAAGCAGTGGCTGTTATTGTAAATTAAGGTAAATGCTTTCTGGATAGCAAATATAGGGATCTAGACTTCCTAAATTACAGAAAGCAAGGTAATTTTAATGTGTGTATTGGGTTCATTATACAACAATCTGAATGAAATTTCTAACCTTTGGATTTTCAGATAACTTGCACTTTCACTGGCTTTTTAATGAGTACAAAATACGAGACTGCATGTTCAGAATTCAGGGGCCCAAAGGAATCTATCAGTGTCTTGCATGAAGTTACAAGAAGATAGTGAGAAACTGTCATGTATTTTATTACTGGCTGTGACATTTGTTATGGGAGACAGTGTTGTTAAGTTTTAGTGTGGCTCTGGTTCTTAAGCAGAATAAGGTGACCATCTCTTATGTCCATGCCTGCTGTAGTGTAATAGTGGCCAACTTGCAGGGGAACCCCAGCCCCCCAGGACTAGGTTACTATCTCTACTTACCCAGCGCGTTGTTTTTCTGCTGAATTACCCACCCTTTTTGATAAGACCATGCCAACTGAACTACTAAATTTCTTGCTCTTTTTAAGGTAACCTCACTTTCCACAATAGTCTCTTCCAGTGGACCACTCCACCTGAAAGCTGCTGCCTTCAGCAGAAAATACACTTAACAAAAGAGCAGTGTGTTTTGGGCAACGCCTGAGGGGAAGAGAAAATTATGCAGAGGCTCCAGCTTCAGGGATTGCCATGAATCCATTCCCATACCTGGGAAGAGGGCGATGATGAACCACTTCCTGCAGGTCTGAACTTGTCTTTGAGGAAACGACCTCCTCTAAAGTGTCATTTAAAACCACCACTACCTTAAGGCGAGCCTGTTTTGCACCAGTGCCCTCAAAGCTCAGCAACTGGCTTCGGTCAGCCCTTCTAGGCTTCAGCTGTTGCTTTACTTAAATTCAGGTTGTGGAGGTTCTGTTTTCTCTTCTGATTTAAGACAAATGCTTAATTCAGGCCCTCAGCTACTTGCCTGGCAAAAAAAAGAAGAGTTAAAGGAACAGGTAGGAAAATGGCAGTTAGTGACTTTAGGAGGAGAGGGACAGCATGTCCCCATCAGTGACTGCAGAGCCAGTCTTGGGTGGGTAGTAAGTGGTCTTCACTGCCACTGATGAAGATGCTGAAGGCGATACTAGTCCTAGCCGTGCCTTTGGGTAAGGACTCTTTTTTCTATCTAGAATTGCATAACGTGTTATCAGCGTGTCGCTTGACTATAGCTTTGTGGATGGCCTGGCACCTTGCTGTTTATAATACTGAGGGCATGAAAACGTCATCGTTCAAAAAACAAGACACGTTCCTGGGGAAAAAAACTGTCAGCTTTTTTTAAGCAGCGCAACTTGGTCTGGCCTGTGTATTTGCTATCTACAGAAGAAAGAGGAGGTCTATAATGTAAAGTGCTTTAACTAAAACTAATTTTGCTCTAACGTGGAAGTAAGCCAAAAGCAGTTTATTAGAGTGGCTGTGTTAGCTTTTAAGCTATATGTTTAGAGTTTGCTCCTGATAACTAACCAGAGCTTTCTGCCTGTCGTTGAGCTATTTTTGCATTAATAAAAACAGCAGTAAAACATTTGAAAGCATTTTTCATGGTGGTCTTACATCAATAAAGAAACCAAAGTTATACTGTGCTCAAAAGACAACAGGCAAAAATTGGTGCCTGTATGGGGAACAGAAGCAGTTGGGACACTTGCAAGCCTGCGGTAAGAGTTTCTGTTGTACAGAATCTGGAACAACGCCACGCTGGGTTTAGAGCAGTACATTTGCCCCCGGAGGGCAATTTCTGCCATACTACAGCTGCTGAGTGTGACCCACTTGGTGGTTTAGAGAGATTGGAGTTTAATCCCACTTACCAGTTCGTGGTTTATGTTTCCAAGCCCAACAGGAAGAATCATCTACGTGCTGTTGAGAGCTGTTTTGTGCAGCTGCAGCGAGAAGGAAAGCTAGATTAAAAGTGGGACACGGTAACATATGTGGTGCTATCATTTCATTATCTGTGTGTACTTTACACAGAATTATTTAAGGAAAGTCAGTATAATTAAAATAGCTATGTACTAAAGGTTGGAAAGGTTCTGTATCAAGCTGATACAACTTCATAATTGTTTTGTATTCCTGCAGCTGTACTCAACTTACATGTATAGTCTGTACCAGGACCAAAGGGTCCTTGTTCAGTTCTTTACAACCTTAACACAAAATACATATTTTAGATGTAGCCAGCTTCAATAATGACTGAGGAGATGAAAAACATGCAACAAGAATGGTTTAATAATTTGGGTGGTATTTATTATCAGCTTGCTAACTCCTTAAATACATGGTTCTAGCAAAACTGATGACTTGTTTAGCCTTGACAAAATAAAACATTTTTGTGCAAAAAATGTGTCTCAATATCCATACAAAGATTTAGCTCATTAAAATACTTACCACTAACCAATAGCAGCAATAGATGCAAGGTCTCGACATGGTTCCTCACCGTGGAACAGAAGTGGTGAGAGTGAAATTTATGAGGTGTAATAGCAGCACATGTAACTAAATTCCACAAGGGTAAGGTGATAAATTTGTATACGCAAAGAAACTCGCCCAGAACAAAGAGATGAACTGCAAATTGTTTTATTCAGTTACAGTGTACTTTGCGAATATAGAGTACTTTGCATACATTTCCATTTTCCTTTGCAGACAACACTTAAAGACTCCTTCCATTTTACAAAATACCACTGAACTAAAATGAAAGCATAAACATGTCTGTGAAAATGTATTGTAGATATTAGAACAGTAACACCTCAGCCATTTTTCTCTTTTACTGGAACTGACCAAACAAATGTTGGCAGCATCCCAAAGCAGAAAGACAACTTAGTAGGATTATTATATTGAAATGCTGCTTTCTACACAGGAAAAAAGACTGTTCTGCAAGTGGGATGAAGTTTGGAGGCTATGAATTGATCCGTGCAGATTATCTTCTTCCTGTGTTGCTAAAATGCCAACAGATTAGATTTTGAAAGGCTTTTGCAACCATAAAGGTTCAGAATACCCTTTACTAAATCTAAATCGGCATTTAAAATAAGAATATAGTGGTAAAACTGGAAACAGAAATTCAGGTTAAATTATTGCACTCAGAACAGTTTTGCTTTTACCTGTGTCCCAAGTAAATCTGTCACACTAAGTAAAATAAAAATACACTGAACTCCTCCAGTCAGAATCTAGATCAGTGATTTTTCGCCTCGCCTACATGCTCTTGGACAGGTGACTCCTTGGAAAAGAGGCGTTCATCAGGTCCTGGACTGCAGAGGAAGCCGAAGGGCCAAGTCTGCGAAGTGGCTCATTTCAGGTTGTTTGCTTCGCCGCTTGATGTATTCTAGCGTTTTCACCTGGGCATGAAAAGAAAGATATTTTGAGATTTTTAGTGTCTTCGTCTTTTCTCATTTCATAGGCCATCATTTAATCTATGTGAAGGTGTTTATTTTAATAGGCACTCTCAAGATTTTCCCTGAATTTCACTAGCTACAGGAGCACTTCCTTTTCTCACTCCAGAGCTCATTATCATGTGTATCTTTCTTAAAGGCTCTAGAATGCCCACTTCCCCAGCTTAAACCATGCAGTTCCTCCACTAAATAAAAATGCTGTATTTCTCTTACAGATAGTTTTCTGTACTGAAAAAGTTACAGCACCCAACATTTCCAGGTTCCTTAATGTGGAAAATACATTTAGAAGTGCTAGAAAGATAAAGACCATTTGAAGTAACAGTAGCTGCTTATTCATTAAAAAGCATTTAAGCAATAAAGTTGGGGTTTTTAAGATTTTTTTGTTGTTGTTGTTAAGAGAGCAACTTGTAAAGAGATTAGGGTTACTCAGATCAAGAAAATGTTACCTCTTCCCAAAGGAGGAGTTGAAAAAAATCTTAAGAACTAAAATTTCTCTGCATTATCTTTTTTCCTTACCATAGTCTTGGTGTCAGCAAAGCCATGTTTCTGAGCAAGATTCCAGAGATTGACTGAAAGCTGGTTTAGTTTGTTGTTTCGTAGATCCCCATGAGCTAGAATAGTGTTAAAGAAATAGAGTGCCAGCTGGCTCTGACGCTTCAGGGTCTACAATGAAAAAAAAATAAATTCCTATATTACCATGTAGTCATCTCAAAATAGCCAGCATAACCTTGCCAGATTCTCTGAACTCTCAGAAGTGCAAGGGGCAGATACTCGCTCTGTATTACACAGCAACAATTAGATGCAAGAATACAGGCATAGTTTCCACGTTTCATTCAGAACGCAAAAGTAGTGATAGTCATAGTCACGGATCAACCTAAGCTGCTGTAAAGAAAAAACCCTCACATTGGCATAGCACAGTATGGGGCTCTGACACATTTTTAACACAAGACTCCCTACAATTGCATAGAAATCACATTCCCACCAACCAGCCTTGCACTTATGCCACCATGCCTGTATATTTTTTGGAGAGACCACTATCATAAATCTAGACTAATGCGTTCCGGCTTTTTCCAGCAGTCTATTCTACTTCTATTTATTTAACCAAAGGTGGTTTTTTCCCTGCTATTCTTTCACTGAAACTTTGGTGATACCAACATATTTGCAGCTACTTTCCCTAAAATTGCTGAGGAGGGACCTTGAGGAGGACGCCTGCTTCACGGTAATCTACCATGGAGGAGCACTATGCTCTTAGCCTCTACGGAAGGGTTCTGGGACGCAGACAATCCTGCGCTAAGCTTACCCCAAATCAGGGTGCTAGCACCCTGTGAGTGGAAAACAGAAGTAATTAAAACGCTATTGCAGATTATGCCTATTCCTACAGAATAAGTTTTAAAAAGCTAAAAGGATGAATTATTATTGGATGCATCTGAGATGTAGTATTTGTTTATACTTCTTTGCTGCAGCTGTCCTTTGTTTTTTGCTCAAGGAAGACCACTGATAAAAGCCTAGCTCCATCTTACACGGAAACCACAGCAGCAGAGTAGTAGTTAGAACTGTCAGCTGGGCACCTCAATTAATGAACTTAATACTTCAGCCCTCGCAGTTCAATACATGCTAGGGTAGCTAATATACTTAGCTAATATACAGCTAATAGAGCTGCTCAAAGCTCCAGGACAAGTTCCCTAAGCACTAAATCATTATATGAAATGACAAAGAAAACAGCTCTTCCTGTAACAGTTATCTACATCAGCAATTTCCATCCCAAGAGCTCCAAAACCTGTTTATAGGCTAAAGCTACAACCACCATTTGGAAGCATTGAGAAATGCAATTGATCCATCTAGTCCAGTAGTATTAAAGAGCACTTTAACTTTTACAACTCAAAAAGACAATAAAAGGGAAAGTAGTTATGCTTAAATATTACTGTAGTATCTCTCTTATAGGACTAACATCCTTCAGGGAAAAACAGATACAAGGTACAGCCAGCTAGTCCATGTTTTGCTACATTATTCACAAGGCATCCTGCCACATCACCATGTACCCTGGATTAACACAATAACCTCTATTACCTATAATTTTTTTTTCGCATTGACCATCTAATGCCTGTCTGTCTTCTCCTGAATACAAACTTCAAAGAGGTTCCTGGGAATTGCTTGGAAGTTGCCTCACAAGAAGTGCGACAGTTTAATTATTGGGCAGAATGCAAAAGCAGCAGTGCTCCAGTCTGAGTGTCAACTAGTGAAGTTTTCCAGGCATATCAATGTAAATACAAAATCCATTCTTTAAAATAAGGATGACATTTTGTCTAGTTTAAAACATACATACTTCAAAAAGGATCTAGAAACACGTTAAGAAGCTAGAAGAATGAGCTGCACACTAACTCTCATTGTTTTGGGGTAGGTATAACAGGCAGGATTTTGGCATCTATTCATCAGTTACACAATGCAAAGTGAAGACAGAGGCAGGCTTGGGTATGCAGTACATTCCACCATCCCTGACAACGAACAAGAAGAGTCACACAATGCTTCACATGGTGACGAACAGGAATGTTTGTGTAACATGGCACCGACCTCCAACCCGGGGGGAACATCTATGTTATATCAAGCTAAGTGAGCTTGAATTGTGGGTGGCACGCTAACTCACAGGATGTAGTCACAGGCAGCAAGGAGAAAGCAACAGCTCAACTATTTGGCAACCACATACATCACGAGACTAGCAATTCCCACACCAAAAAGGATTGCCAACCTTCCAGGCAGCGCATGTCCCATAATCTTTGGAATAACGCTGATGACAATGAAACAAAGAACAAGCTACATCATCCCAGAACGTGACCCCCTGGTGTCCTAACCCTTCCACAAAAGCGCAGAGCAACGTTCAAATTTCATATAGCGTAACAGAAAAAAATTGGACCTTTCACACAATGGACCACGTACCTTTGCATTTCACAAAAACTCTGGCTAGCAATTCAAACATTCATTCCTGCCGTCCAGTGACTTTTGCCAGACACCTATGCCGTAAGGGTGCTTCAAGCCTTCTGTCAGAAAAGCATTTGTGCATTTACATAGGTTGCTTCTCTGAAGGTGCATCTAGCTTGCTGCTGCTCCCATGCAGGGCTTTAAAATAACCGGCTCAGATACTTGTTAACAGTCCATCCGCGGCAGCACAGAGCTCAGCATGGGCTGTAAGGCTCCTCCAAGGTACTAAATATAATCGGTCTAGGCTGAGTCTCCATGCTGATACAGCATCTGTTTGCTAGTATTATGTGAACTATCTAGCCCAAAATTATTTACAGCACTACTGTGATGCTAGTGGTTACATCCTTGTGATCCAAATCTAGATATTCCTAAAGAAAGCCATGACAGCTTTGCCTTCCCCTAAAAGCTCTCACATGAAGCCTTTTGGGAACATTTTAACACCTGTTAGTTCACTGGAAAAGATCATGAGCTGCATGGGACAGACCAGGTTCTCAACTCTCTCATTACACAACTGTCCTAACGTGGAATAAATGAAGCACCTAGCACCAATGGCAGCTAAATCGAGTTCATTTATAATAAAAGGAAACAATGATTTGAGAAAAGAAAACACCAAGAACTAAGGTGGAGCTGGGAGCTCATACCACACAAGAGGATACATATGCCTTATTTCACCACTCCTCTAGCACACTGAGATGGTCAGAAGAGAAAGTGCTTTCTTTCAGATACAATCCTTGAAAGAGCAAACCAGAACCTCCTCTAGAGTACTCAGAGTCACACTGACAGCTTCTGCTGGCTTTAGGGTGCAGTAACACACCTTTTAGTTAAGGCAGGTTGAAACATTTTACTCCTAGCTCTATACTGGCACCATGGTAGGTTCATCTCTTATTTCAGAGTCACAGAATCATTAAGGTTGGAAAAGACCTTCAAGATCATCAAGTACAACCATTAACCCAACACTACCATGCCCCCTAAACCATGTCCCAAAGTGCCACGTCCACATGTTTTTTGAACGCCTCCAGTGATGGTGACTCCACCACCTCCCTGGGCAGCCTGTTCCAATGCTTGACCACTCTCTCGGTAAAGAAATTTCTCCTAATACCTAGTCTAAACCTCCCCTGGTGCAACTTGAGGCCATCTCCTCTCGTCCTATCGCTGGTTATTTGGGAGAAGAGACCAACACCCACCTCACTACAACCCCCTTTCAGGTAGTTGTAGAGAGCGATGAGATCTCCCCTCAGCCTCCTCTTCTCCAGACTGAACAACCCCAGTTCCTTCAGCTGCTCCTCATAAGACTTGTTCTCCAGACCCTCACCAGCTTCACTGCCCTTCTTTGGACACGCTCCAGCAACTCTAAGTCCTTCTTGTAATGAGTCCTTAACCTATTTTTAAAGCTTTCAATATTCATAGTGCTGCACACATCAGTTTGATTTCCCTCTAAAATTCATCCAACAAAGATGTGCTCCATGTGGAACTTGTGGTTCATGGAAGACTAGACCATACTTTCCAAAGCCATACTCAGTAATCCTGCTGTAGGCCATCAGCAGAATCCCAATTTATTTATTTTGGTTTCCACCATTTACCAAGTATCTGACAAACATGCAGAAACAACATTCCAAATCAAACTATTTCTAGTCCTTAAACTCCGCCAGCATGCCAGAGACAATGGTGTAATAAAAGGATTAATCTGGGAGTTACGACTTGCTAACTCTGAGACAAAGAAGCGGAGTCAATATGCGCTTACCAGCCACAGCTCCTCATTGCAGCGTACCCATCCTTTTGCTGAGCCATCAGCAGGTAAGCTGCAAGCATGCCAAAACAGGCACCTTCACCAGCTGCAACATCTTCTGGAAACTGCAGCAGGTAAATTCCCTTGCCTCGCTACTCCCAACAGGGAATGAAATGTTTAACCACCTTTAGAAAATCCTGGCCAACGACACAAAATCCTTCAGGATGAGCAACCTCTTCTCAACTTAAAACACACCCACACAAATGAGAACTATGTCCAACTCTGCCTGTAGTTCAGTATTCAAACACATGTGAAACCAAATGAAGTTTTAAGAGTTTATATAAAATAAAAGTCTGTGGTGTTGAAAGCAGAAGCCTCACGAGCATACCCAGGAATTGCTTTCTACTGCTCCATTTTTTATATTTACTATAAAAAGTCCAGTATCTATCATATAGTACACAAGCAAGACTGCCATTCTAAGGTAGCACTGCCAAGGACACAACAACATGCTCCTAATGTTTTGGATCAAAAGTGGTGTTTGAATACAACATACTCCATCTGGACATTTATCACTGAGTAGCAAGAGGCAAGATATTTACATTTCTAAGAAACCTGGAGCATAAGATTAGTCTTCCACCCACACAACGGCAGAGAGGATTCACTGATACATGCTCTCATGACCAGAAACAGCTTGAACTTTAGAGACCTGTACAGAACTGAAAATTGCCATTCAAACACTGTAACATAAACTCAGCATTCTCTAATATTGCAAAAAGACCATGCTGTGTTAACATAAGATGCATTGTTCTCTTCCAAATTGCCATTTTGGTGAAAGCATTTTATTGTAAGAAAAATTTATTTTCCTTTATAGCTTTTAAAGGAAATGAACCAATAAAACCCCAGTATCATCAGAGGCTTCTTCATTTAAATAAGCAGTCAAGCAGATGATTAATAAAAGGTCACCAACACTGAAGCAATCCAAATACCGCAGTGATTTTATGATCAGTTCTACTTTAGCACAAATGAAGGTCTCCAACAACATTCTCATAGCCTTTATTTCCTCAGGAACAACAGCTTTCTCAAAAAACTGTTCATACTTACAAAACAATTTTTATCTAAATCTCTCAAGGACTTTTACTCAACAAAGCAAAATAAATGCTCCCCCTTTGTAAATAAGGATGGACAGAGCAGTAAATCCCAGGCCACAGAGGCAAAGGACCTATATCCATGCTGCTTAGCTTTAAATCCAGTTTTCTATATAATAACTGCTTCAGTGAAACAACACAGGATCTCATTACTCAAAGTATTGAAAGCAGGGAAAAAAGCGCAAGCCTTTCAGAAAACACAGATTTCAAGCCCTACAAACGTTCCCATATAGGAACATGCTCCATATAGGAGTCAGATGTAAAAAATCCTCAATATACAACTCTCAGTCCTGGAAACTGTTCGAAATCTCCTTCCAATACCCACTTCGACATTCCTAGCTGTACAAGAATGGTTGTTTTCTAAAAAAGAACTGCTATTCACTGTGGTGATGCGTACAATGATGTAGAGGCATTTGAGCAAAGGATTTTATTCATCTTACATCTCTGCAATTGCTCAAGGAAGAATAAACAGGATAGCAAAAGCAGAGAAAAGGCTAGACTTAGTATAGTGTCCTCCAAACATGTATCACTTAACACATCCTGTATTGGCAAACACTGCAGGCTACTGTGCAAACAGGCTATCTAAAAAATTCCATCAAATTAATCATCCCCTGCCCTCCCATTTCAGTCTATAAGCCACAACACTTCTATCAATATACAGCATTTAAGTAAGGGGTGATTAGAAAGCTGTGGAGGGGTCCAAGCTCAGAAACAGGTACATTAGCAGAACAGTAAGTTCTCATTATTTCAGTAATAAAACATTAGTCACCTGCCTTTCACACACAATCCATTAAGCCTCAGAGCCTCTGAACTCCAATCAAGAAATCCAATAAGCTGCCTAGAGTTTTCTTTCTTTTATATTGAACAAACATAGCCCTGTACTAAAAACAGGGTAAAGCCAGAACACCTTTTACCTCCCTCTGCACTTCTCTCCTGACTTCATCCTAGTGTGTGGGATCCAAAACTTCTACCAGTTAAAGGTGCCTTCCATTGTATTTTACCCAGTAACAGACTAGCTGTGAATTCTCACTTTGCCCATTGCAGAATTGGACGCTTCAGGCTACTGTTAACTTATCTGGCAGGAAAAAACAGTTTATTTGCAGAGAGAGAAAGTTGTCAGCCAGGAGGAAACAACAGGAGGGACGGACATGGAGCAGGTTCTAGGTGTAACTATACTGCAATCAAAGGAGCGACAGTGGCACTGCCTCCAATTCTCTAGCTTAGGCCAATAATTGCAATACCAGCATCACAGAGGTTATTACAGGCAGAAAGACTCTCCTAAGAAAAAAAGTTGTCCCACACCAAGCATCGTATTTCCATAACCAGACTACACCAGGACTCAAGCTAGTTGATTTAAAGCTAACTCTAACCTTGCTATGCTGGTCTGCAACTGCCATTCTGTACTGCGGCAGAATCGCATCCTTTGGTGCACCGCCACGATCGATACCACTGAGTATGCCAGAGTAGCTTCTCCTGCTTGTCGGTTCTACCAGACCGTCAATGTACAGCACACAGCTAAGGAGGTAATTTTAGCCTGCATCTTAAAACTATATTATAATTGCTACATGATCTCTTTCACATCATTAGGTCTTTCCACCACGAGCCTGCCTACATGATTGACTCACCTTTTAAACAAGTAAAATTACCTGATTTACTCTTGTAAGGTTGCTGGAGCTTTCTAAAAGACCAATGCCTGGTGAAGAAGGCAGTCCATTTATTCAACTCCAAAGTAATTTTGGTTTTGTATTGCATCAAGCTGCATAAGAACATACCTCTTCTTTTCCAAGGCTTTTCAGATGATCCAGGATCTGTGCTATCACTGTTTCACATAGTTTATTAATTTCGGCCAGGAACTTGGAGTCTCCACCATACAGGGTATCATTGGAATCAACTGCAGAGATGAATTCAAGCTTAGGTCTGGCTAAAGAGCTAGGCACTTGTTTGCTACTGATAACACCAGCTATTTATAGAAGACCAGATTTGGAAGTCATACAACGACCCTCCTCCATGAAACACAAACAGAACAATCCTGTTTAAGTGCCTACTGCTTGGTTGCCTACTATGTCCTCTTGATTTTAGGAACAAAACACTAAAAAGAATTTTCTAGCTTTAAGCTAGTCCTGTATTCCTGGATGCAGCCAGGTTCCAAAATATCTGCTAGACATAAATGCAAAGCAACATAAAATGTCAATTTTTATTTTTTCCACAGACTCCCTGTTCTCATCAGTTTGGAAGAGTATGGCCATCATCTTCAATGGCAGCAGGACAGCACCAAACAGTTCATGTGAAAACAATGAGATTTTCAAAGGAAACTGCATTTTAATTTTTTTTTTTCCTAAAACAAAACCTTGATTACCTCAAAGTCAGAGAGAAATTCAGAAAAATATATTTTCTATTTCAAAGGCCTTGAAGGATTTTTTGGAGGGAGAGAGCGCTTGAAGATTTTAGAGTTTATATGTGAGTTTAAACATGTTTCAGCCTCATTTATTTATCATGTTTTACTAAGAAGTTACAAGAAATTTGTAAGTTTAAGTGTATTCCAGGTAAATCAGAGAGCACATAGGATAAAAGGTAATCCTGTGTTCTCAAGTAAACTTCATTTTAAGAAGCTAAGGTACATGGTCCACCTAAGGGCAAAAAAAACCCCCAACCATCGTCCAACTACAGGGGGAAAATTACTAATTTATATTTCTATGCTTCTCTCCATTGAAAACTAATTAACTTAAATTTCTCATCTTGGGATGATGCAGTTATTTTGGTCATATAAAAAAATGGAATGAAAGAAAAAGCAGCTAAACCATGTTTCCTTACAGAATTTAAACAGCAGATTTACTATACAGTAGTTGTTCAACTGACAACTATTTTCTGTGCTGTTAACTGCAAAAGATATTTTGTCATGGTTGGTAACCAACAGACTATTCCCCAAAGAACTGCAGAATATATTCCAGCCTGCCTCTTTGTAAAAGCCCTGCACATCGGAAAGAGAAGGCCAAACTAGCCTGGCCTCTCAGACGAACTAATCTTGCCAGCATGTTTGAAAAGACTCGATTAATACTTTCTCTATGATCAGAAGGCAAAGACTCGAATTTCAGAGCATATAAAAATCTTATAAAAAGACTACAACCATTTTATAAAATGTAAAATCTTTAGAATTTTTTTCCAGCTATTTTGAAGATTTTTGTAAGTTAACACCACAATTTCCATAACTGAAAGCCTGCTTTCAGAGCAGCAAATACATTATTTAAATAACGAAGACTATGCATTACATTCTGAAAACTGGAGTTGTTAATAAATGTGAATATAACACCAACGATAACTATAAATCAAGCTGATACTTTAGATCAAAAGAAAACCCTCCATACGTTTACAGTTCTAGTATTTACTTGAAAAGTTCACAGTTCTAAGTATTTGCATCAATACTACCAGGAACAAACTAAGTAAACCACTCTGCACAGATTCACTTTAAAGAACAGACTGTACATCTGGTCAGGAGCCACCTCCTGTGATTATTTTAAGTTACAATATCTGGACCTACACACGAAAATAATCCATTCTGTAAGATTGACTACTACCATTGACCTTCATTAACTAGGTACAGTGATAACACAATACTACAAATCGCATGGTGGAACGCAAGGATCCAGAGCCACCCTTATGTATTACCTTTATCTACATGGTAGATATATGCTTCTTGAGTCATTGCAGACAGCAGATGCAAAACATGAGTATAAATCCTGACCTTGTCATCGTTGTTATCCTCCCAAGTGTAATCCTGGATCACATTTAGTAATCCTCGCACAAGAAACAACACTCCTTGTTCTGGATGGTCCTATAGAAAAGAAAAAAGATAGGTCAAAAACAATAATATAACAACCCCCAAACAAAAGCGGGATTATTTGCGGTCATTCAGGGGTTTAGAGTCACAGTATTAGTTCTATAAAAGCAAAAACTACAATATAATTAAAGCTGACAACTCCTCTTCTTAAGTGTTCTACCTGCAAATCCTTTTAAAAATGATTGTTCCAGTTTCCTTCTAAAATGCCCATTTGACCCATAATCATAAACTTGATCTAGGCAGCCTCCACAGACAAACTTTGAAATGCTTTGTTTTCTAGACATGGGGGAGTAGTACAAAATTAATTGTCAGGTTCTTAACAGCTAAGGCCTCTAAAATTAAACACACTGGGTAGATTTTTTTTTTTAATTAAAATAATGTCAGTAAGCTATAGAAACAAGTATATTACTCATGTAATTATTAGTTTCAGAAGAACACCTACACTGGGAAGAGTCAAGGTTACAGACAATCAACAATCCTTTAATATAAAAGGAATATAAAGACATCTGCTTTACATAAGCTGTGAGTTTTTAATAAGCACCCAGCTTATTTCAAGCTGGCAGTTGCTGCAACGGTACCAACATGGGAAGGACAAACCACAGTCCACTGGGGACATTTCCTTCTGATCATCTATCCTGAGAAGTAAACAGGAGAAAAAATTATGGAAACTAATTTCTGAATCCTGGTATCTCATTGCAAGTTCTTCTTCATTACTGAATCTGAGAGGTTGGACTCCCTCTTTCAATCATCTGTGAACGACGCGAGCAATTCCTCCGCGCAGCACGCGGTTCTGGCGCAGCCTTCCGTCAAAGCCCTCCTTCCGCAGCCAGTGGACAGCAG
>NW_010534975.1:0-2024 GCF_000687285.1 Phaethon lepturus | reverse complement strand
GCGCCTAGCCTCCCCGTCCCACCACCGCAGCCCCGCCGAGCGCGCATGGCTTGGGAGACCCCTTCCACTGGAAAAAGGAGAACCCACTGCCCCGATAGTGAGGATCTGGGCAGCACTAGACCGCGTGCTGCTTCACCAAACATGCAGTCAAAGGAAGGAGGAAGGAGGAAACCATAAGGATTGTTTCGGTGAGAAGGAACCACCTCGTTTCTCCAGGAACAAATGAATAGAAAAATGAATAAACCTCAAACTTTTTTTTCTCCTTTTTTTTCTTTTTTCTTTTTTTTTCCTTTTTTTCCTTTTTTTTTCCTTTTTCCTTTTTTCTTTTTTCCTTTTTTCCCTTTTTTCCTTTTTTCCCTTTTTTTCCCTTTTTTCTTTTTTCCTTTTTTTTTCTTTTTAGAAAAATGAATAAACCTCAAACTTTTTTTTTTTTTTTTTTTTTTTTTTTCTTTTTTTTTCCTTTTTTTTTTTTTTTTTTTTTTTTTTTTTTCTTTTTTTTTTCCTTTTTTTTTTTTTCTTTTTTTTTTTTAAATATGCCATGATACTAAGCCACCTCTTGCTGGGAAAAAAAAAAGAATCTTCTCAAGAGAGGGCCAGAGCTCTTAACAGAGGGAGGTAAAAATCTTCAAGCGTTAGGTTTCCACTGCAGCAAAATCTTGAGCCAGAGGCCTCTCTGTCTTCTCTAAGGTCAACAAAATACCATGGCTATCTAAGTTTTATCTCAGGTCTTCCAGACTCATTTACAATTTTTCATCATCTTTTAGCTATAGCTGAAAATACAGGAAGGAAAATTAGATAGATAGATCGATCGATAGATAGATCGATAGATAGATCGATCGATCTAAACTTGACAACTAGTTAAAAATTGTAAGGGTGCAGAATGGTAGCATTTTGTGAAACATTCATCAGAAGAGGAAGGTTATGCCAAAACACATCTTCTAATTATTGTTTTCACTCAAAAGATTAGGCAACCAGTAACAAAGTAACTGAAGCTAATAGAAACTAGAGGTCTGTATTTTTTTTCCTCTCCTCAGGCATTAAATTTTACGAGAGCTCACCTAAAAAATGACTATCCTGCAAGGGCCTATTAAAACAGTAAACTATGTTAACAGAATTAAACGATGGCGAGATTTCACTCTACCCCAAATCCAGCCAAGTGCAAGGTGCTGCTGAGAGGGCAATGCTGTACCTGCACCTCCCAACAATCGTTCTGCACCCCCACTGTGCATTGGGGTGGCTGATTTTGCAGACAATGAGCACATCTGTTCAGCTTGCTCATGGAAAACTAACCACTGCATCTTCCACTCCCAAAAGCCCAGTCTACTCTTGATTTTTAAACAGGAAAGTCAAAATAGTCTGCTAGCCTATATGCTATTTACACACACACAACTTACCGGAACAACTAGTAATGTGGAAAAAAAATTACACAGGAATTCCAGGAGGAAGGCATCGGAAGGTCGCATCTTCCCATCTACACTGATCGTTTTTGGCACTTCAGGAACAAGGCTCACTGCAGCTTTGAAAAAAGCATCAGCTACAAAATAAAAATATAGTTGCTGTATTACTACTCCAACTGCGATGGCAGCCATGCCTGTGATTCAATGATTGCTTTGAGTTTGGTTCAGACAGAGTACAGTAAATGAATGTATGCATAACTGCAACGAAACTCGAGACTCAGCAGTCAAAATCTGTGGCAATTCAAGAGATAATGGTGTTTGTGGTTTTTTTTTTTTCCCCAAAAGAAGTTCCCACATCACTCAAGACTTCTGAAATTGTAATTCTTTTCCTTTGCTTAATAAGAGGATACCATTGATACCATTATGTATATACATAATGCATATATAATGAAAAAAAACTAGTGCACAATTCAAAATCGACTTATCTAAAGAAATGCTTATGCCAGGAGAATGGGGAATCCAAGGGGGGCAAAAAAGCCAAATTTGATTATTATATATTATATTACTATATATAATACATATATTATATATTAATATAATATATAATATTATAATATTATATTGTCT
>NW_010534974.1:0-23837 GCF_000687285.1 Phaethon lepturus | reverse complement strand
TTCCAGATCCCTGGTGCCGTCGCTGCTGCGGCTGGGCATCTGCTTTTCGGCCTCCCTGAAGACCGTACGTGCCCTTGACAGCAGTTGCTTTCCGAATCCACATCAGCCGGTTGGCAGAGCCTTAAATGCCTGGCTGAGCCATGAGTGCCCGTGGGCAGGACACATCGCTGTGCTTAGAGATGGGTGGCAAGGCAGGGGGGCTTGGCAAGTGCTGTCCCTGTCTGTCACTTCACCCGATCCCCATTGCGTCCTTGTCACGTGGGGATAGCTGTCTGGTGGGCTCCTTCACACCTAGGTGCCGGCAGACAGACGGACGCTCTGCAGACAGATCTGCTTACTCATGCAGTGCGCCTGGAGTGTGAAATGGGCTAAAGCTTCACATTTGCTTTCGGGGAGGTGAGCTACACGGCACCGCTGTGCCCCGAGAAGCTGGCGAGCCTGTGGCCGGTGTGTTTGGGTTGGTGCTGTGCCCCTGCGGATGCCGACGCCGGAGGAATCCCGCTGAGGCTGTGCGGCGGGGAATGCTAATGCACAGCGCTGCAGCTTTGCGGTGATGCGGAGCCGGAGCTGCGTGCTGGCTGGCAGCGGGGTGGCAGGGGACGGGAGCAGGGGAAGGCTGGGGAGAGGGGGACAGAGCCCCCAGCGAGCTGCCATCGCCTGGGGAGGGCTGGACACCTTCTCCAGGGCATTGTTTCTGCTGCTGCTTTCTGCTGTAGCCTGCGGAGCCGCTCTCCAGCTGCCCGAGCAGCGTCTGACCTTGCTGCAGTCTGCTGCTTCCCTGCCCTGCACACAGCCCCTTCCCAGAGCTGGGTTTTCTGCCCCATTTTTCTCAGTCCCGAGTCATCTCGGGTCCCCGCGGCTCTGCCAGGCCGGGTGCTAATAAACCACCTTCCCCTTCGGTCCGTCAGGGGGACGAGACTGTCCTTGCTTGTACTGACACAGCTCCTGGAGTTGCTCGTTTTTCCTCTTTCTTTAACTTCATCCCTTTGGCTGCTCATAAATCCTGCTCTGCCTTTGTGTGCTTGTCCAGGGCAGTGGCCACCACCTCCTCGCCTGGTTGTTTCGCCAGACGCCGTACACTTGGCTGTCTTTGCTTCCTTGCCCTCTGTTCTTTTCTGTTCTTGGCTCTCCTCTCCCTGCAGTTTTTCCTTCCCATCATGAGATGCCTGGACTGGGATGAGTTGACCGGCTCATCCTACTCTGTATAGACCACCTGGGATGGGTCTGGCCTGCCTTGGGGTGTGCGAACACCCTAATAAGTGAACACGTTGCTGTGGTTAGATGGTCACAGGCTGAGCTGGTCATACCCTGACCCGTGGCGAAAGTAAACCATGAGGGTGTTTTGAACGGAGATGATTTACTGGGGTCTGGGAGCAGACAGGTCACTGGTGGTGCTATATTAAATTGTGGAATCGTAATTATTTCTGTTCTAAGTCACTCTTGGGTCCTTCTCATCGCTTTGGCTTTTTGGCGGGTCTCATTGCTGCCTGGAGGGGAGGCTTGTCCTTGTGACCCAGCACTGCTGCAAGGCCAGAAGACACTTGAAGTTACTGAACTGGGGAGCAGGAAGAAAAGAGGTTTTGGGGGTCTGACAGACACAAGCCATCTTCAAAATGATGTGCCGGGGCATGTGGCTTTTGCTGCTTCTTTCTCCTCCTGCAGTCCCGTGAGGTAGGCTGGGTTTCCACTCTATGTCTGGCCTTCAGAGACGGGAGAGGAGTTGGATATTCATTCTCCCCCATCTTCAGAAGCATCTCTTGTCATCCTTCGATGGTGTGGATGTGGGGGTCACGTATCTGAGCAGCACTGGTTCTCCTGTGAGCCCCGCTGTGCTTGAGAGCCTCCTTCCCACGTGAGCTGCCGGGTCCGGAGCGTGGGAAGTCTGCTGGCGGCAGAAGCACCGTGTTTTCTTTAGGCCTTTCCCAAAATGTGAGATTATCTTCTGCGAGGGATCAGCCTACCACAATACTTTCTTTGGGACCTGAACAGTTCTCACCGTGCTTTCCAGCCCGTGCCAATGTTGGAGCCTGTTCCTGTGCTCCCTGCTAGCGGTTTAGGTTGGGTGTTTTTTTGTATTTTTCTCTGGAAACCAGCTCTTCAAGGCCGGGTTGGAGCTGATCTTTTCGGATAACAACTGGCTCAATGCAGGGCTTCGCAGGTGAGGGTCCTGTCCGCGTTGTTCCTCCGAGGCGTTGGCGAGCACCTCGTCCCGGGTGTTTGAGCAGGGGAAGGTGTGGGACTCGCCTGCTCGGAGCAGCACTCGGCTGAAGAGATTTCCTCGTGCCTTGCTGTGTCTTTTATCACCAGGAGTTTCCTGCGGGCGACGTTCGCGTTTGCAGAGGGCTTTGTTTTGATCAGGGCTGCTTATCTGGGGACTCTGACTCACCTTCACTCAGCAGATGGTGGTGACGTTTGAGGTGACTGTCCCAGGACCTGCCACCGGCCCCGTGGAGCCGTGGGTGCAAAGGACCTTGTGCTAAGACTTCTGCAGAGTGTGACCCTGCTCTTTCTCAATGGGACCATGGGTTGGGACAGTGCCGGGCTGGGGGCTGCTGGAGGAGGGTCGGGGAGTCCCACCAAGGAGGAGCATCTTGTTACCATCTTAGCAGAATATGCTGGAGCCCTTTGCCAAAGTCCTGGGGACTTGGGAACCCCCAGCAACGCCCGAACCTGCTCTGCACTGTACCCCTCTAACCTTGGGCTACGCATCATCTCTGCACGCTTCCCTGGCGCGGTTAGCCCTCAGCAGGGCACGGCATGGGGAACGGGCGCTCTGGGTCGTCTTGGTTGATGGTCCAGAGAGAAAGCTGCCTCTAGGGGTGGTTTTTGAGCAGCTGATCTCACCCCGTGGGCTCCCTGCCTCGGAGAAAGCGGGAGGCGGAAGCTGGGGCTATTCGTGTCTTTAGGAGGCTGCCCCAGTCGCCGTGTTGCGTTGGGCTACTTGAACTGTGAATTTTAATTACACTTTGGGATCAATACGGTGGCCTTGGTAACGAGCTTATTGCTGCTGCAGAATCTGTTTACTTCAGGTTGGTGACAGCCAAAGAACTTAGGTGGCCGAGGACATGATGTTCCAGCTCGTCAAACAGGCTGCATTGTAATTCGGGTGAGGCTCCCGCAGCCCTCGGAGGTGGGTACAGCCTCCCCTTAGCTGCCTCCTGCGGACCTGGAGTTCGCTGGCAGGACCCGTTCGTGCCTGGCAGAGGAGCTGCCTGAATTCAGGAGCTGTGATTTGGGTGGGGGTTGTAGGAGCCTGGTTTATCTACGAGGCGTGGGTGTGGAGAATAGCTCCTTCCAGCCTTCTGCAGGGAGAGGGAAGGTAGGCAGCCCGGAAAGGAGGTTCCTTGGGGCTTTGCCTTGCCGAAATTCATGATTTGGTTTCCTCCTGCCAGATGGCCTGGCGTGAGGTTCAACCTGTGTCTGCTGTTTTCTGTCTCTTCTCCTTTCGCCTCCCTATAGGGAGCCCCGAATATCGCACGTTCTTGCACCGTGGGGAGAGGCTTGCATCCAACCTGGGCATGTTTTGGAGCAAGAACATCTGGCTGATCCCTGTTGACCTTGGAGCCATCAGCCTCTTGCAGGCAGCGCAGCCTGGATCTCCCTACATTAACCAACCCCTCCTCCAAATATTCTTGCCGTCCCCGCATGGATGTCATGTCTTATCCCTCCTGCCCCACTTAAAAGAAAAGGGCGTAATTGCATCAACCCTGTTTGCAGGAAGGGGTCTGCTTTGCTCCGACATGAGGAGTCGGTGTCCGGGAGAGTGATGTTTGTCTG
Source organism: Phaethon lepturus (assembly GCF_000687285.1). NCBI lineage: Eukaryota > Metazoa > Chordata > Aves > Phaethontiformes > Phaethontidae > Phaethon > Phaethon lepturus. The sequence goes on along the minus strand of NW_010534974.1, from coordinate 20,060 downwards.
TCCTGGTAGTGATTCCTCCGAGTCCTGAGCGGTGACCAGCCTAAACTGAAGCCCAGGATTTCTCCTGCCTTGCCTCTAACCAGATGCATCAAAATCAAAGTCTTATTCAGGGCTGAATGAGAAACGGGCAGCTCTAGGGGATGCACTCGTGGAAATAACTGGGGCTTTTGGGGCTCAGCCAGGGCAGGGGGCATGGGGAGGACGTATTTCCAATTTTCCAGTTGCAGAGCTATATTTTCTGACTCTCTGGGATGTATTGCAAACAGGCTGCTCCTGTTTTGATGCTGATCCTGCAAAGTATTTTCTTTTAGAACCGTAGCATAGGGATGGAGGGTCTTCTAAGCGTAGCTGAGAGTAGCTGGAGCCTCGCCTGGGAGGTATTTGCTGTGTTGGTCTCTTTAGAGACCAAAAGAGGTCTTGAAATGCTGCCATTCTGCAAGTCAATTCTGGGGGAGAAAAGGATGTAGGAGGGGCACACGGGTGCTGAGTAGACTCATTCTTTCCCCAAAACACAGGGGCTGCTTTAGTATTGGGGAGGAGAGGTTTGGGGTTTTCAATTTTTTTTTTTTTGTGGCTAATTCTTGCTTCAGACCCATGTGGTGGAGCTGAACCAGCCCTCTGACAGCACTTCCAAGCGTTCCCTTGGTCTTGTACAGCTGTGGTTGTAGAGGAATTTTCTAATTAATTTAAAAGTCGATGCTCATTAAAGATGATTCCCTATCAGCTATGACACACAAACACATTTCCATGGGCTTCCAGGTCCGAAGCAGCCAGCCGGCCCGTTTGCGGCCGTTAGTCCTCGCTTTGCCCCGCAAGCCGCTGCAAGTGATTTAACCCGCAGTCCTGTCCATGCTCCCAGCAGGGTAACTCCAATTAATACTAATTACCGCCCAAACACGTGGTGTGCCACAGGCGCACGGCTGGGCGGTCGCTGCAGGTGAATCCATAGGTGAGAAATCTGGGATGTCTTTAAGTCGATGGCTTTTCACGCTGCGGGAAGCGATGTTTGCCCGTCCGGGTAGCCGTGCTGGCTTCGTAGGGTTAACCGCTGAAACAGGATGGGAGTTCATTGCCCTTAAGGATCCCAGGTATCGGACTTTTGCTGTTCCTGCTGTGAAGGAGATATCCTTCTGCATTAAAGCTGGGAGCAAGCCTTTGCCTCGATTCCTGGAGTCCAAGGACTAGATGCCTTATCTGCCGGTGGGGAGCTTTCCCTCTGCTCCTGCTGGAGGCAGCACACCTTTGACCTCAAGGTGTTTATAAGGCAGTAGTTATTCCCAGTTACTATTTAACAGCTGGGCACTCAAAATCACATTTATTTTATTTAATCCCGCCTTCTGTTTATTTTTCCTTTAACTAGCATTTACAATGATTCCCATGACGACTGAAATCTTGCGGTAGTTTCCAGCCTATTAACCTTTGGAATGGGCCCGTTTCTTTCTTGGTGTTTCTTCTCTGCCGAGCTTTGGGATTCACGTGAAAGTCCTTAATTCTCCTCTTGTACTCACGGAAACGCGTTTGTTTTTTTTTTTTTCTTTTTCTTTCCCCAGTGCTTTACCCAACCAGCCCTTCTCTGCCAGTGAAGGATGGAGGCTGGTATCAGGGCTTGGCCGGTTTACGTTGCCAGGTCCTCAGTGCCCTTTATTTCCTTGTTGGGAACGGTGTAAAGGTTTCCGGGCAGAGATCTGGCTGCGGTTCCTGCTCAGGGTGTCGTTGGGGAGTGTGCCAGGCAGGTCTCTGCCTCTCCAGGGAGAAAAACCTGCCCTGTGAACACTCTGGCAGCTAGAGGTATGGATCCAAGCGGCTCTGAATTCGGCTTTGATCCACAAAGCGGAGCAACGCCCTCGGGCAGCTCTTCCCAGCTGTATTGTCCGAACAAAACACTTTGAGGTTTCTTCTAGAGGTTTGGGGGAACCATCAGGAGAAAATCCTCCGGTTGCAAAAGCCGCACCTGGAGCAGAAGCAGGTCCTGTTCCCCCATATAACTTCTCTAGCCGGGGCTGTGCCACTTCTAGCCCCCCCCAGGGCCCCTGGTGCGCTGCCAGTGGGTGCGGAGGATCCGAAGATGCCTGCTGAGCGCCCGGCTGCCGACCCGCTCCTCCAGCATCCCTGCAGCACCGTGGGGCTGCAGCCGTGGGCATTGCTAATGCAAACCCCCTCTGCCTACGCCCGGCCTTGTGCTTTGGCTGGGGTATCTTTTGCTGCTGAGCTGATTTGAATTGGAAATCTGGTTGTCCCGTGAGCTTGGTCGCAGCCTCGTGTGAATTCATGCAGCTGCTTGTCATCTCGATGTGTGCTGGGCTCGCTTGGCCGGAGCTTGGTGGTGGTAAAATGGGGTGGTTTATGGACCACGTAGCCAAATCCACCTCAAAAACTTCCCCTTGCTAGAGGTTTGGGGGTGAGGATGGTGAGTGGGTGGGAGCCTGATGCCTCCATCGCTCTGCTCCAGGTATCTAATTTGTCTTTTCCTTCAGTCCTTATAGGATGCTGTGGTCCAGAAATACCCTTCCAGGGCTGGGTAACCTCACAGGAGAGGAACCTTAAAAACATCCATGTCTGCTTTGCTGATTTCCACCCCAAAAATACACGTGTCCTGTGGGGTCGTGGAGCAGGAGCGGGTTCCCCTGTGTGCTGGGCGCTGTGGCAGGTTCCCTGCCCCGTTTTTAGACGCTGTCCTGTGGGAGCAGGGGCTTGGCTCTCCCAGCCTGGAAGCAGGGCAGAGGGGCTCTGAGGACAAGCGGCAGCCAAGTCCTCTAAACAAACCAAGCGCCCTGGCACGGCCCCGCTCGCCGGTTCCCCCGGCCGCGGTGGGACTGCTGCCAGCCCAGGGGCCAGCGCCGGGGAGAGACTCTGGGAAGCTGCAGTGAGTGGGCTTGGGGCAGCTTCAGCCCCTCGTCCCAAGGCGGGCAAACGTGGCAGGAGGCTGTGGGTGGCTTTGGGGAAGGCTCTTTTCTCCCGGTCAGGAAGCGTGGGGTCCCCTCTGGAACCCGGGTGGCCGCAGGAGCAGAGCCTGGGGGAGAGCTGTCCCTTCTCCAGGGAGGTGGCACAAGTAAACCTACTGCTCAGCTCTTCTTTTTGACCTAGAATAGAAGAAAAGCCTCATGCTGGTTATTTTATTTTATTTTTTTCGTCCACTGATGCGTGGCTGAAGAGACCTCAGCCCCTGGGGTGCCTCTTCCCTCCCTTGCCGCTGCGTTGATTGAACGTGACGACTCGCTTCTACAAATAAGTGGATTAAAACAACTTGTCTTTTATAAATGCCCGAACTCATCAGTGTGGCAGGACCCAGCTCCTCGTGAGAAACCAGTCGCAGCTCCCCGGAAGGAAACGGTCCTTCTGCGGATAGCGAATCCTCGGCGTCTGAAGCCTGGGTGTTTGAAGGTGTCCACCTCCAGGTCTGCAAAACTCAGCCCTGGTACAAGCTGCTGCTCACGTCTCATTGTGCAAGTGGGGCTGGTGAGGAGGATGAACACTGATTTGAGCTGTAAAGCATTTCTAGTCTGGCTGAATTTCCAGGAATGACAAAGAAATGATGAACTTAAAAGACAGGGCACGTCAGGGCTGCCTTAGCAGCGTGGGCAACCGGCAGTGCCCTCCCAGCCTCTGCCAGAGATTTTTTTTTGTTGGGAGGAGGAGATTAAATAAGGGGAACTGGCTGCCCTGAATAGTCCTGAGCTCTGCTGCTGGCTTCCTGCAGTCAAAGGGAAGGTCCCAGGACTCTGGATCCATTCAGGCTTTCTCCTGGGAGGGCAGAAGTGGGTTACAGAGACGCTTTTGCTTTCCGGGCAGTTGTGCTGCTGCGAGAACATGCTCTGCTCTGATTTTGCTGTTTCTCCCCAGGCAACTGCACTGTGTTGTCATGTCCACAGACATGGTGGAGGAATCTTAGGAGGCTGGAGGGTTTTAGGTGGTTCACTGCTTCCTTCCCATCTTGGGCAAAGTGCAGAGCCTGCTCTTGTCCCCGCTGGGTTACTCCAGGACAGAAGTGGCTGGAAGGGCGCTTTCTTTAGACCAGCGTGGATGTGCCGTCGCTCACGTTGTCCCTAATGAAAAATAACAAAAAAAGGGTTGCTAAGGCAAACCTGGTGGTGGTAAGATGGGAGCCTGGAGCCGCTCCCCTGGCACGTGTCCTTTCTCCTGTGGAGCCTGCACCTCAGTGAACAGGGTCAGTGTGCAGCCCCGGGGATGGCTGTGAGTTGGTGGATGCTTTCCAAATTGTCCTGCTTCCGCAACCTGCTCCGCCGCTGTCCCCTGAGGCTGTGCGGGATGCCGTCAGGGATGCGTAGCACTGTGAAGGAGCTTGAGCACCCTCTCTGGAGCTGTTCTGGGGATGGAAAGAGTTTTAAAATTAAAAGTGGGGTTGCCTTGTGTGAGAGGGACATGCCTGGCTCGTCTGTGCCCGAGGTAAATCCCGCTGGATCGACAAAGTCCTCTGGAGCTCGGAGGTGGGGGACGTGGAGCTTCTCTTACTCTGTAAGCTCAAAAAGCTGCTCTGTAGCCTGACTGCTGGGGAAAAAGGCAGGATAAACCGCTGAGGATGGCACACCCAGCCGTCAAGAGCTGCCGGTTCGTTTCGATGGTAGCAGTCCAGATCTGGAATCTGTTTGCCCTTCTTCTGTTGCAATAATTAAACAAACAAGGCTGTATGTGCTGGGGGCATGTGTGCTGCTGGGTTGGGGACTGCCCGGCTGATGTGCCCACGGATGGGCAGGTACCTTATAACGTAGGGAGAAGCTTGTTGGAGCTGACTGTTTAGCTTCACGGTGGTTTTGGGATGCGCCGGGCAGTGCAGTCAAACAAGGTGGCCAGTGTTTGCCTTGGGAGGGCCCGGGGGTCCCTGGTACCTCTTTTGACCCTTTTTTGGGATGCGGTGCTGTAGCAGTGAGGATGACGCTCCCTCACCTCCTGCCTGGCCAGACCCAGAGCCTGGAGGGGTGGTTTGAGCCGAAAAGGAGCGGCCGTTGTTGGGAAGAGTCAGATCCGCGTGGGAATGGGCATGGTCACGCCAGGTTTCGCAAGAGGAGAAAATGTATTTCTGGCTTGGCAGGTGTGGCTGGGAGCAGGCAGCGTTCAGCGATGCTTTGCGAAAACTTGGCAGGAGTTGTCGGATCCTGCTGTTTTCCTACAGGGCATCTCCCCAAAAAGCCCCTGCTGTACCAAGCAAGGAGCTGCTCGTTTGGCACAGGGCTCCATCAGGACCCCAGCCCTGCCTCCTCCTGTAAGGGCGCAGCGACGCCAGCAAACACCCCGGCTGTGTTTCTCTGCGGAGGAATCAGCGCTCTCTTGTTTTGCCTCCTTGGTCATGAATTGCTGGGACGAAAAAATATTTTCCTTACTCTCAAACCCTGGTGCTCCACCCGGTTGGAAAAGGCGCTTCCAGCAGGATGGAGTTTGGGATGTGATTCGCTCTCCGCAGCCGGACGGTCCCGATCCCGGTCCCCTCTCACCATAGCCCGGCTTCGGTCAGCCGCAGCCAGCTCATCTGCAGCCCCCGGCCGGGGATGCCATTCATTCAAATTCCCATGACAAGCTGAGGGATTACGAGATTTTCTCCGTCGCCTTAATGCAGCTAGAGAGCCCGGCACGTGGAAGGTAATGCGGCCAACAGTCACGCACGTCACCAGTCGGCTCGGTCGCTCTGCCTGGCCGCGGCACCCGCCGTCCTCCCTCATCTTCCTCTCGGTTGGTTGCCGGACGCCGCATTAATTTGCGGGGCTTGGAGGGGGTTTGATGTGCAAACGGTTCATTTGATTCGGAAGCTGATTGCAATGTTTGATGATAATTTTAGACAGGGCAGATTTTGCTAAGCTGCGGAGTTCAGATGAGCTCTGGTAAAGCCACGGCGGGGGATTACTGTGGTTAATTCAGCACTTGGTTCCTTTAATGGTGATTTTCTTTTTCCCCTTGGATTCAAACCTCGTATTTCTAGAACTGCTGTTTCTCCTAAAAAGTGGGACTGTGCCTTGGAGCTGGCTTGACCCCTGCGGCCGGTCCCCCGAAGGGGATGATGCTGTCTGGTAGATCTCGCTTGTCCTGGTGGCGCGGGGATGGCTTGGAGCTGGGGAGCGCAGCAGCCCTCCATCCCCACCCTCTCCTTCCCATCGCATCCCAAACGAGCTTTGCTCCCCGAGGCAGCACCTTTCACTGCAGGGAAGTGCCCTGGCCCGGGGTTCCCATGTCCTGGGTGCTGTAAGCAAGGACAGGCACCCACCTGTGCCCTGGGCCGGAGCAGCAAAGCCTGGGTTATCTGTTTTTTTCCCTCCTGGGTTCACCTTTTGCCTGGAAACCTTTTCCTGAGGTGGAGAAAATTCCTCAGCTAACACTTTAAGCTGTTTTAATGCCAGCAGCTGTTTTATGGGGTGTGTTTACACTCTCTGGTTTGAGTTGCCAGAGGAAGAGGTGGGTGCGAAGGGGTGGAAATCTTGCTGTTCTGAAATTGCTGATCTTTCCCCCCACCTCCCCTGGAAATGCCTATGAGCACCACGCCAGCATGGAGGTGGCACAAGCCTTTCTCAGGCTGTCCGGGGAAGATCGATCCAAGCAACGGACCTCGAACAAATTCCAGCAATATCGTTCCTTGGTTGGGAAACTGCTGTGCCTGCCAGCTCCGGCCCCTTGACCCGAGGACACTGCTGTTACCTGCCTGGTGTTGCTTGCTAGAAGTGCCTCTATCTCTTATCTCTTGGTACCAGCTCTCCCAGCGGTGCGGTGGGTTGTGATGCCCTCCGGTTCCTCCCTCTGCACCAAACGACCCAAACCAGATGCAAAACCAAACCTGCAAACTCCATTCCTTCCACTAATGCAAATTCGTGCAATTTGCATCAGAATCACACTGGCGTCTGCTGGGAGGTCTGGTCTGGTCAGCAGATACCAGGCTGTGTATCCAGTACGGAGGAGCTGAGTAAAAAAACCTTTTAGCAGCAGCACCCACAGAAATGCTCGGGATGCTTGCCTAGATGTGATGACGGAATTGATCTGGTGCTAGTCTGTTCCTGGAGGGGATGCTGGAGTCACCGCTATCACCCCACATCACCCCACGTGTCCTCCTCGGACTGAGCAGTGGGTTTCATGTCCCTGTTTCCCCTCCTGAGCAGAATACCAATGCTGCTTTTGGCCCATTAGCTGGGTTTCTCCAGGAACCGTGGCTCCATTTTATCAGCCCAAATAGCCGTGCTAGCGCTGCAGACACCCCAGACGATGCAGATTCCTCCTTTCTGGGATGGAACATCTCAACTAAGCAGTCTCATTCTTCTCCCCTTGAAGGCTGTTTCCCGCATCAAAGCTTTTGGGGAGCTTTTGGGATCGTTGCGGCATGGAAAACCCCTCCTTGAGGCCACTGTGGCCTGTCTCTTTCCATCAACTTGATTTCTTCAGGACTCTTCTCGCGGTCTCCTGGGTCTGTGGGGATGCTTTGTTAATCCCCCTCCCTGCAATGACGTCTCATCCCTGTTAAGTGGCAAAATTAAATCCTGCAGCGATGCAATCGGAGGGGAGAGGCCGTGCTGGGGCTCTTTGTCAGGGTCCCTTGCGTGGCAGCGTGCCGGGGAAGGGGGGCATCAGCCTGGATTCGCTGGCACTTTTCCTAATTCCCTTTCATCTCCATTGTGTCTCTCTCGCAGAAGCAGCAATAAGGCTTTTTGCTGGCCGGTCAGACGGGATGAGTACAGCAGCTGAGCGGTTCGGGGCTATTTTTCCCTTCCTTTTGGCCCAACACACTTGAATTTTTCCCTTCCTTTTGGCCCAACACAGTTGAATTTGATGAGCTGGTGGTAGGTGCCGGAGCCCTGAGTTGCCTCTGGCCGAGAGAGGAAGGCGGGGTGGCTGTTGTAGGGCTTCTCTTACAATGGAAACATCTGTAATGCAGAGGAGACCGAAAGGCAATGCAATGTCAACTACTTTTTGTTGAAATGTTCTCTCTTGCTGAGTTGTTTTTTCTTCCTGCTTTTAGTGTCGATGTTGGAAGGATGTGCCATGTTTTTAACCCGTGGGATGCTCTGCTCCTGGGGAAGAGCCTTGGAAGCACCAGGGATCTGAGTTTCTGCTGGGACGACCCCAGCTTTCTTGCTGCTGTACTTTTGGGCAGAAATCGGTCAGGATGGGTTGGGTTTGGAGCAGGGGCTCTGCCTGCACAGGGCTTGTCTGGAGGGCTACGTGGTATTTGTATTGTACGAGCAGCCTGACTGCCTTGGAGGAGCCTCATGGAGCCAGCAATGGGCTAAAGGGGATGTTTCAAGCCTCACTAGGTTTTATTTTTTTATCTTCAGGTGTTAGGCATAAAATCTGCTTTAACCTTCTGGTGACAGAGATGATCAGGCAGAGGAGAGGGTTCAATTTTTGCCATCTGTAGCCACAGATCTCTTCCTTGATGCATTTGGTGGTGCTTATTTCTGGGCCTACAGCAGTCAAGGTGGACTGAAGGAAGCCACGGGCCGCTATAGCCTGGAAAGATGATGTGCCATAAGGAGCACCTGGTGATTTAGCACTTCTTTCTTTGCACTTTCAGCAAATCCAATTTGCAGATGATATGCAGGAGTTCACCAAGTTCCCAACCAAGACTGGCCGTCGGTCCTTGTCCCGCTCCATCTCGCAGTCTTCCACCGACAGCTACAGCTCCGGTAGGTGCTGGGGTCCTTGTCCATGTCTGGTCTTCTCCCGAATCTGGCGTTGGTGCTGCTGTGAACGTGCTGCTCACAGTGCATGTCGGGATGCTCCATGCTGCTGTGGTGTACTCGGATGCGGAGGGGATAATTCTGGGGGTTCCTGAAACTCAGGCATTGATTACCAGTTGGTTAGTTCTGGGTTTTTTTAGGGAGCAAGAGTGCAAAATTCCTTCTGGACAGTGGCTTTTATGTGTGTGAAAGCTGGAAAGCGAAACGGAGCAGAAACCTGAAGGGTAGGAGGTCCTGGGGTAACAGGGATTCCTCTCCTGGCTTTAGCTGCCTCCTACACGGACAGCTCTGATGACGAGGTGTCCCCCCGCGAGAAACAACAAACCAACTCCAAAGGCAGCAGCAATTTCTGTGTGAAGAACATCAAGCAGGCAGAGTTTGGGCGCCGGGAGATCGAGATTGCTGAACAAGGTAAAAGTGGAGCGTGGGGTTCGTGGGGCTTGCGGCCGGGTGCCGTGCTCTCCGGAGACCGAGAGCTGCGCCGTGGCAATTCCCACAACTCATGCTACAGCCTCGGATAGACATCCCCCCCCGAATCACCAGATCAAGTGGGGAAGAGCTAGACGTGACAGCAAACATCGATGATGTGTGGCATTCATTTTCTAATGACAGCAGGGTTCTTGTAGGGTTTAATGTTCTGGTGGCTTTGGATGAGAAACCTCAGTGGGCAAGGATCTTGCAACACCTTTGGAGACATGAAAATGGACAGTCCCAACCCCTTCCCCTGGGGCTTGTGGGAAGCTGAGTTACCATTTCCAGTGGGGTGATTGGGTAACTTTGCTTTCGGGCTCCTCTTACACGCATGTTGCCAAAGCCTTAGAAAGGGAAGATAATCCAGGCACATTTAGAGCAGCTCTTCTGAGATGTGGCAGCACTGTTTTCATCTTCTTTAGGTGCTTCTCCTTGATGCTCTTCTGCTGGAGGGCTGGTGGCTGTCCTTAGCTGGGGCACACCAGATGCCTGCCTTGGGCAGTGCCGGTGCCAGACCTCTCTTGTTACGTGGTCGGAAGGACACCGTGTCCTGGGTGGCTTTGTCAAGTGGCAAATAACACTGGTGTTCTGATCCCATTTTGGACACACCTGCCAGGCCAGAGATGAGGAGTTCTCTCCATGGCTGTGTAACGACTGTAGCAAAAACTGTGGGGCTGGATGTAGCCTGTGAGACCTCAGGAAGGAGAGCAGATCTGGCAGAGAGGGACCTCTCTAGACTAAGCCATCAGTAAAACCCCTCTGTTCCTTTTACAGACATGTCCGCTCTGATTTCACTCAGGAAACGAGCTCAAGGGGAGAAACCTTTGGCTGGAGCGAAAATTGTGGGCTGTACCCACATTACAGCACAGACTGCGGTGAGTGGCTGCCTGTTTGGGCTTTCTGGAGTGGGAGAAACCTGTTTTACCCCAGGGAAGAAAGTCTCTTAAGTTTCCCAGCCTTGGGCAATTGGAGGAGGTACCTTCACTTTTCTGGAAGCATCTTGGAAAAGTTCTGCTGCCCACGTTTGCCCACGGCAGTGTTTGCTGGAGCCGATCTCTGCTCGGTTCCTCGCTGCGCGTTGCACAAGGCTGTGCTCAGGACGCTGCGCTGGTGTGCTTGTGCCCATCACCGCTCCCCCGGGCCTGCCGCTCACCCCGCTCTCTCGCAGGTGCTGATCGAGACGCTGTGTGCGCTGGGAGCGCAGTGCCGCTGGTCTGCCTGTAACATCTATTCCACCCAGAATGAAGTGGCGGCTGCCTTGGCAGAAGCTGGTGAGTACAGCTGAGCCTGGAGATGCAGAGCCCTTCCAGCCCCTCCTGGCTCTGTAGCTTTGTCCTGGCCGGCCGGTTTAAGGAATGGTTTGGACCACGTAGCCTTTAGGGAGGGATAACAGGTCTGATCCTGTTGTGGGCTGTGGTTTGATCTCTGTATGGCCCCTTGGCCCTCCTGTCCGTGGCTTTCCTGAATTGGCCAAGCAGGAGAGAGCTCTGCCAAACTCAGCAGATGCCAAGGATGCTCCTCTTCTTCTAGGTGTTGCCGTGTTTGCCTGGAAGGGGGAGTCGGAGGATGACTTCTGGTGGTGCATTGACCGCTGTGTTAACGTAGATGGCTGGCAGGCCAACATGGTAATGAGCCTTCTTCCAGCCCTTCCTCTTCCTCTGTGGAGTGGTCACGGGGTGCTCCTCACCCTTCCCTCCCTGGGGCTCCTCCTGGGAGCCTGATGGGGCTGCCTGGGCATCTGCTGGTGTTGCAAAGGCCTCTGAGTCCCCATTAGAGTGGGGGTGCTGGAGAATGGCAGCTGGAGCTGGGTTGGGGGCTACTGTTGGGTGTTGTGGGGTCTGCAGAGGTGGTGTCCCAAGTTGGTACGGCCCGATGGCATGGGAGCATCTCCTGCTGGAGCTGCCAACGAGTCGAGAAACCACAGGACGTCTTTCCCTCCAGGGTCAGCCCTACGGGAGCTGCCCCAGCCGCTCCTCTCTTGGCACAGATCCCATCCACCCTCTCCCAAAGAGAGAGGGGTCTCTGCAGGGGACCTTTCCCTTGCTGGCAGCAGATGACGACTCTCACTACCTTTGTGTATGGTCCGTGATCACTAATGATGCAAAAGCATCCGTCAGTGGGCTGTGACAACTCCCGCAGCCTTTCCTCTTGACTCTTTGCTTTCAGGGCATGAATGTTGTGGCGTCCTTCTGATCTCAGCCTGTTTAGTTAGTGCTGCCTGGGGTCACGTTTCCAGGCTGCAGAGCAACAGCAGGGACAGAAAACCCTGTCAGGATCTGTCAGCTCCGTGCAGGGGGTAAGAAATCCTCTGTTTTGGAGGAGACCTCGAGTTGCTGGCATCTAGGGGAACCCCAGGAGCCCTGGCCCCCAGGCCTCTGCCCAAACAGCCCGCCATCAGCGCCTGAAGATGCTCTCCATCTCTTTTTCCCTGTCCTGTCCCCAGCGAGTGCTTTTCCTGGTGGAAGGCCTGACTGCTCCATGCTCTTCCTTGCCTGTTCTCTAGATCCTGGATGACGGTGGGGACCTGACCCATTGGGTTTATAAGAAATACCCCAACGTATTCAAGAAGATCCGAGGGATTGTGGAGGAGAGCGTGACCGGTGTGCACAGGTAGGAGGTTTGGGAAGGCTGATCTGGAGATCTGTTATTGGGTTGCCACTCTCTGCTCTGACCTGCCTCTGTCCTCTTCCAGGCTGTACCAGCTCTCCAAGGCCGGGAAGCTGTGTGTCCCAGCCATGAATGTGAACGACTCCGTCACCAAGCAGAAATTTGATAACCTATATTGCTGCCGGGAATCCATCCTGGATGGGTGAGTCCAACCCTTCTCCCCATCCGCATTGTCACTCTCACACCCGTGGATTTGGCTCTGGCTCCTCTTGAGCAGAGATCGGGCTCTTTGCTGCTTTGCCCTTGCTGTGTGCTTGCAGGACCTGGTTTTGGGGGCTCGCAGCGGAGCGCTGCGCTGTGCCGTCAGCGGTGTGCGCTTGACTAATCCCAACACAGGTCTCTCTCTGTCCCCCAGCCTGAAGAGGACCACGGATGTGATGTTTGGAGGGAAGCAAGTGGTGGTTTGTGGTTATGGGGAGGTGAGTTTCGTAAGCGGCAGTCGGCGGAGCTGTGAGTCAGCCTCCCCCCGAGCCATCCTTCCCCTGAGCTCAGCATCCTGCTTCTTCCCTGTGCAAAGACTTGCCCTTGATATAGGAGTGGATCAAACCTGGTGAGCGATTACCAGGGAGATCTTGCTAGAACCTGCTGGGGGGCTGGAGCATCAGATTTTCCAGTTTGCCTGCAGATTAGCTGGGCTGCAAATACGACAGTTGCTGGGAACACTGGCCTGAATTATAACTACCCATGGGTGCTCCCATCTGCTATCGCTGGACCGAATTCAGCATCCAGCCTGGCTGTCACCAAGCCTGGGACAGAGGAGGCTGAGGGGCAGGCTGCATCTTGCTGGTGGATAATGTTCTGACAGAGGGGAATCGTATTGTGAACTTGTAAACGATCCTGCCCTGGAAGAGCACGGAGCTGGGAGCTGACACCTTCCCTCCATCTGTGCGCTGTCCGCCTGGGTGTTTATCTTCCCGCGCTGCGAAGAGCCTGGCAGTAGGTGCAAATGCTCTTCCCGGCAGGAACATGCTTACTAATTTATTTAGACACCAGCGGAGCCCAGCTCTGCTCGACCAAGAGGCTGCGCTGGCTCTTGTCCTGGCGTCTGATTTTTCAGTCATGAGTTGTGCTGGGAGCTGTAGCCTCCAAGGCCTGTCCTGAGATTTGATGGACTTCTTCAAAACAAGGGAGTCCTTCCATCCTCACTGGTTTCCCCTTTGGATATGGGTTGGAGTCCCAGTTTGCCCTGCCTGGCTGTTTTCAGTAGACCTGAGGTCGGAGCTGGGTGATAAGTGAGGGTGTCTCTGGAGATTTTTTGGTGCCTGGTGGCATCTTGCTGGTCAGAAAACAGGGTTGAGCATGGGTATGTGCGGATTAGCCAGGTGTTAGTGTGGGTAAGTGGCGTGGAGAGCCAGACTTCAGCTTAATTTTGTAGTGAGGAGAGGAATCGAGTCAGAAGTGCTGTTAAGGAGCTCTGCTCTCCCCTGTGCTGATATGGGAGCATGGGATGGAGGATCTGTCCCCTGATCAGTGCAGGACAGCTCTGAACGCCAAAGAAACCCTTTGGCTTAAGGGCAAGTGGGGGAAGTGCGTGCTCGTCCGGACTGGCTTTAATCTCCTCTTGGAGGAGAGCTCAGAAGGGCTCCTGCAATGCTGGGGGCTGCGCAGGCTGCGAGCGTGTTGGTTTTGGGAAGCTCCTGCCAGCTGGTGGCCGTGCTGGGGGTCGGTGGCCTTGGAGGGGGAGCTGGGCTTGCAGCAGAAGTGCCACTCGCCAGGTACATCGCTGAGCTGCTCCTGACATCAGGCAGACAGTGGGCACGAGCGTCTCCCAGCCTGGGACGCGCTCAGGCTGTTTTAGGGAAGGGATTGTAGTGCTGGGTGTGTCCTGTGTTGGGCTTCGCACTGACGCTTTGCCTCGGCAGGTCGGCAAGGGATGCTGTGCTGCTCTGAAAGCCCTGGGAGCAATCGTCTACGTCACGGAGATTGACCCCATCTGCGCTCTCCAGGCTTGGTAAGACGTTACATGCTGCTTGTGAGCATCTCTTCATCTGCTCTCTGGCCTCCTTTAAACTCTGACGGAGGCTGAAACAGAGCCAGGAGGGTCTGTGGCTCGTCTCAGAGAATATACGTCTTGCTGCGGTGTGATGGGGAAGGGCTAGGGCAGCTTTCAGGGCTGGCTCAGTGGTGGGGTACCAGGCACTGGCTTTGACTGGCTTGGGAAGGGTTCGTGCAGGGCTGGCTGAATGCTCCACACGTTCCCTGGCTCCTCCAACATCTGTGAGAGCAGGTCTGACGCCGCATCCTTTGCACAGCCCTTCCTCATGCATCTGGCATCCCTGGGGGTGTGGAAGGATGGCCTGGCTGCTGTGTGGGCAGTTTGGAGCTGCTGCAGCAGTACAGCGCTGAGGTCCCTCCTGCCCTGGGGCAGAGAGGGAAAGGGCTTCTCTTCCTCATCGTGGTCCCTCTCCCCCTTTTTTTGCCAGCATGGATGGATTTCGGGTGGTGAAGCTGAGCGAAGTAATCCGTCAGGTGGATGTTGTCATCACCTGCACAGGTAGGGATGGAGAAGGTTGTGGGTGAGCCTTGGAGCAGGCTAAGAAGGAGCAGTCATTCCCGCGCGGGTGTCCCAAGGGCTCTGGGGGAGCTGGGAATGGAGGGCACTTCGCTGCCATGCGCTGCTAATTTTCCGAGAGCAGTAGCTGTGCTCCGGCAAGAGCTTGTCATCCTACTCCCCCAGTCTGCTATTTGGTCACAGTCCTCCTCAGCCCCTGGGAGGAGGGACATCACAGGCATGTGTCCCAGGAGTATTTTGGGGTCTCCTAGAGCCTGGTTAATTCATGGGACCAAAAATCAACACGCATCCCATGTGTTTCTCTGTTGTCACAGCCAGGAGGGCACTTGTGCTGGTGTGAGTTCATTTGATGTTGCCCCAAGCTGAGCTTCTCTGACTCGAGTGCAGGGAAGGAGAAATCAGGGGATTTATATTTCCACTGCCTTGGGTTCATCTGTGCCCCCTCTGCCTGCAGGAAACAAGAACGTCGTGACCAGAGAACACCTGGATCGGATGAAGAACAGCTGCATCGTGTGCAACATGGGCCACTCCAACACCGAGATCGATGTGGTGAGTCCGCCTGCGGCCTCGACGGCTGCGAACGCCCCGCCATCCTCTTGTGATGACTCCAGCCTCTTCCTCCTGCTCTTGCAGACAAGCCTCCGGACCCCGGAGCTGACCTGGGAGCGGGTCCGCTCCCAAGTGGACCACGTCATCTGGCCGGATGGGAAGCGGGTGGTGCTGCTGGCCGAGGTGTGCTGAGCGCCGTGCCACAACCTTGCTTTGGGCCTCTGTCAGGAAATCACTGCGTGCCAGAGTTTGTAACGGAGGTTTAACCAGGTGGAAAGGTGCTAGGAGGAGGTTCAGAGCTCAAGAAAGTGTTTCTTGGTTAAATTTTTATTTTTTTCCCCTTTTCTTGAGACTGGGGAAGTATCATGTACCACATGCAGCCACAGAGGTGTCATCTGGCTCCGTTCTTTCGAGCCGGGAGCCACCCCTATTAGCCAAACGCTGTCTGCTTCTGGCTTTGGCAGGGTTTCCCGTGCAGCAAACCGCCTGGGTGTCTCCTCTTCCCACCTGAGCTCTCCTGGCAGTAGGAGGCACTGGCTCTTTCTAGCAACCACAAAACTTCCCTGCCTTAAAGCTAAGGGCTAGAGTGGAAACTGGTCACATAGGTGGCCCTTGAATCACTGTGCTGTGGTTGCCCCCCGCCCCAGGGAGGGGGTCAAGGTGAATCTTCTCTGGAGACTCAATTCTGTTTGGCTCTGGGGGCAAGTTCAGCTCTGCAAACTCCTCCTGCTGTCTCCTAGGGCCGTCTTCTCAACCTGAGCTGCTCCACGGTTCCCACCTTTGTTCTCTCCATCACGGCCACCACTCAGGTCCGTATGCTGCAGGGCCGGCGTGCGAGGGGTGGAGGATGCTCTGAGGCCTTGCACGAGCCTCGGGGTGCGGACGGTTGGGAGAAGCTGGGAATGTGCAGTTGGATGGGTCCTTGGGATGGCCCTGGTGCCGGAGGTACCGTAGCCACCACCTCTCGGCTGGGATGCAGTTAATGATGGCGTGAACTTACTGCTTTGGTCACAGCTGGGAAAGAGCTTTTTAAATGAGCCAGGCTTCATGGCAGAGCTCCTGCTGTGCTATAAGCCCCTGGAGCTCCCATAGCACAGGTTTAAGCTTGCCTCAAAGCAAGGCTTTGTTTTGTCTTTGGCCTCTGTTTTCTACAGCACAAAAAAAACCCCCAGGGTGAGTTTTGGGGATCTAGAGGTCAGTGGTTAAAATGCTCCCCAGCATCAGTGCTGGCTCCGCTGGGCGGACACGGCTTGAGTCTTGCACTGTTTGTCGTGACTCTGCCTTTCCGAAGAGAACGATGATTAAATTTGGCTCCGCTCTGAGATCTGCAGTCGGTGCTGGCTGTGCGAGCAGCCGAGGCCGGCGCAGCCCTCGGTCGGAGAGTGATGGAAGAAACATGGAGGGGACTGATGGCTGGGGACTGCGATGGTGGGGAGGACAGCCACGGTAACGGTGGGGGGAATTTCCTTATCCTCACACTTGTCAGCCCAAACCGACGGGGACCGGGGCTGTGTTTTGGACCTGGCTCTTGGCTGCATGAACTGGCGCTTGGGCGAGATACAGTTTTATTTCTGCTGAAGGAGCGGCCGTGGTTTTTGGGGCGATATCGCCAGCTTAGAACGAGCAATCCCTTCGTTTCTGCGTGACGCAGAAGCTGTATGGTTTAAGAGAATCAGAGCTGCTCCCCTCTCCTCCATCCTTGTGTTCTGGTTTTCCCCAGGGCGTTAAGCCCAGATGCTTCAAACAAACTGGGTGGCACCTCATCTCTGATCTCTCTGCTCCTCCCCCAGGGGCGGTGGGATTATGGATACCCAAAGAGGGATATACCCTTAGGTGGAAGCCTTTCCTTCAAGGCATTTTGGAAATGATTGGCCCCTCCTTCAGGCTCCCAAACCCTTATCTCTGCTGCCGAGAGCTTTGTGCCACTGTGGGTGTTCAGTGCTGCCCAGCTTGGTGGCCATCCCTGACCGTCCCCGGGCTGTCCCCTGTGATCTCTGCAGGCTCTGGCTCTGATTGAGCTTTACAACGCTCCCGAGGGCCGTTACAAACAGGACGTGTACCTGCTGCCGAAGAAGATGGGTGAGTGAAGGGAACACCCAGACTGACTTATCCCCCCGGCCGCTGTGGGCCAGCAGGTTTTGATGTGAGGAGAAACTCAAACCTGGGCTGGGAAAAATTTCCAGAGGGGGAATGAGTTCAGGCAAGCCATCAGAGGCAGCAACCTTAAAATAGGTGCAGGTTGTTCAGTTTATTTTCCTTAAATGTTCTGCAGCATGGCAGGCATCCCTTGTCCTGCAGCCTTCCTGCTCTGAGGTTTTTCATGCAACCCGTGTGCCTTTTGGTGCACATCCAGCCCTGCTCAGCACCAGCACTTGGCCTCAGCCCTGCTGTAGGCTTACATGACGGTGAATCCGTGGTGCTAGATGGCAAGAACTGCGTAGCCAGACCCAGCGTGGTGCCCTGGCCCTTTTCATGCTATATGATAAATCCATACATCGTCTTCCCGGCAGTGTAGTGGGGGACGTGCACCCGCTGATCCCCACCTTCTTTTTCCCCTGCGCAGACGAGTACGTCGCCAGCTTGCATCTGCCTTCGTTTGATGCCCACCTGACAGAACTGACAGATGATCAGGCGAAATACCTGGGACTCAACAAAAACGGGCCTTTCAAACCCAATTACTACAGGTCAGTGCCGGCCAGGGCAGGGAGCTGCCGTCTCCCCACCCGGTGGGTGCTGTTGTGGGCATCTCCTTGCACAGGGACAGCATCAGCGCCCAGGAGCTGTGTCCCCAAGCACCCATGGCCTCACTCTCCCCTCCCTTCTCTTCTAGATACTGATGGACCATACCCATGAAGGACCAGACCACACAAGGCAACATTAGAGAGATTATTTTTAAAGATAATTTTTATTTTGGTTTACCTTTTTTTTTTTTTAAACCAACAGAGGAACCTGTTTTTACATTTATCAGTGTGATTTTTAAGGTCACTCTTTTTTTTCCTCAGTTTTACCCTTTTACGTGATCACATCTCTGTCTGATCTTGGCAGACAACCTGGGATTCGCTTCTTGCTTTCATGTGGCTGAAGCCGCTGGTCACTCCCAGCCCTGGCTCCTGGAGAGGGTTTCCCTTTCCTGATGTGCCAAGGGCAGTTCATTCCTGCAGCGATGTTTTTTATTTTTTGGTTGGTTTGTTGGGGTTTTTTTCACCTTTCCAGCCTGTGTTAGCCTCGGCCGGGATCCCTGCAGATACGGAGATGCTGTTCTACCTTATCTTATGTTTCTTTCTTTGTGTGGATTATCTGCAACTTCTAAATTGCCTTAAAGAGCCCAGTTTTAGCTGCTAGATCAATGCTCCTAGCGCTGCTTGGGAGCAGAGTGGCGCCTGCTGGCCACCTCGCAAATAGGTGACTGTCCCCAAGCCCGGCCAAGGTCCCTATGCCGAGGTGGCCCAGGTTTGGTGGCTGCTGGCCCAGGTTTGGTAGCCAGCCGGGTACGGGGGAGCTCACTGTTTCAGGGTGCTAATCTGAATTCGGACGGGGGTCGCTTACCCAGCATTATCCTCATCTCTCCTAGGTTTTTTAGCCAAACTGCACCTTAATTGAGTTAAAACCATTTTTTAATTTGTTTTGTTTTTTTTTTTCCTCTTTTCCTTTTTGATGCTTAAAGAAATGTTTTAAAGTGGGGGAAGCGTCGGGGATGCGGCTGGCGGCCGAGTCTGGGCGCTCGCCGCGTCCCATCTCCCACTGAGAAGCGTGGGGTCGTTTGAAGGGTGTCTGGGTTTTGTGTGGTGGGTTTTTTTTTGGGGGGGTGTTTCGCTTTGTTTTGAGATGGTCGCAGAGATGAGCCTTCCCCATAACACAGCCTGGGCCCTCCGCACCACAGACCCCCGCGCGAAGCCCTCATCTCCCCATCGCTGCTCCGGGCCTCGAGCTGGGCTTTCTCAGCCCTTCCCTGCCCTCTCGCAGTGCGTTTCAGCCGCTCTCGTTGCCTCATTCATCCCCTTCCCCATCCTCGCTGGTGACATGTTTCTCTTTTTCCATCTCTTGCAGCTTGTCCTGGAACAGGGGAAGCTCCTTGCAATCCAGTGAGGTTTCTCTTGGCTTTTTTTTTTTTTTAATCCTCCCCAAATTGCCTCTTTCTGCCCCCCGTCAAGGCCAGAGCACGGAGGGAAGGAGGACCCCCGCTGCCTGCCCTGCCTGCATCTCCTGGTACATGGATAATGGGGATGCTGCGGTACCCGTAACCACAGCTGCTTCTTGCCCTCCGGCCCCCCCGTCCCGTGGACCGGGGATGCCTTTTTAGTGCCGCCTGGCTGGGTCCCTCCCCAGCTTTGCAGGGCTGGGGGGGCTGCTGCTTCCACGGGGGGTGCAAAGCTCCTTCGTGGGGATGGGAGGAAGATGGGGAGGGATGCTCATGGCTTTGACTACCCTCCTCTTTTTCCCTCTGTCTCCTCCTCCTGTGACTATTCCTCTTTCTCACTCTGCCCCATCTCCTCCTGGACTGTCGCTGGCTCGCTCGCTTTCCCCGCAGATTTTGGGGATCACCTGCCTCGCAGGGTTCCCTGCCACCATCCCTCAACCTTCCTGGGGGACTCACGCCCGGCTCAGTGAGCCGGGGTGGGAACGAGAGCATCTCCCCTTCTCCGTGGGGGATCCATGCTGGGACCCCTGTGCTTGGGGGTCACGGTCCCCCCGCCCTTTCCCATCCCCGTTAGGGTCGAACCTCGGCGTAAGGGCTCCATCTCTGTATAAGCCATGTCGTGGGGGGGAGCCCGGGGATGGCGGTGGCAGCGTCGGGCCGGGAGGGAGA
Source organism: Phaethon lepturus (assembly GCF_000687285.1). NCBI lineage: Eukaryota > Metazoa > Chordata > Aves > Phaethontiformes > Phaethontidae > Phaethon > Phaethon lepturus. Next base: position 385 of record NW_010534974.1, on the reverse strand, counting down.
GGTTTATTTTGTATATGAATGATTTTTAATGAATGCAATATTAATCCTTGCAGATGAGCAATAAATCATTAAAGTATAATTAAACTATTAGGAAAAACGAAGCGCTTTTGCTTGTGGGCAGTTTATTTAGGAGAGTGAGTGAGTGCACTCCCTTGGGACCCTGAGTTGGGTCCGAGCCCAAGGCCTGGGCTGGGATCTGCCTTTGTCCTTCTTGAGAGGGGCTTTGGGTGCTACTAGGACCCCCTGAGCATCGATTTGGGGTCTTATCCCTCTCCAACCCCCTCTGGACCCTTTCACTTAGGGTTTAAACCCCATCAGGTCCCTCTGTTGGGGTCTGGCTTTCTTCTGAGTCCCACCAGGCTCCATCTCTTTGGGGTCTGAGACC
>NW_010534973.1:0-858 GCF_000687285.1 Phaethon lepturus | reverse complement strand
TCCTGCGGCCCCGGTGCCCGGTGCCGACAAACAGTGGCAAGGTTTGGGGACGCCTTTCAAAGCTGATGTTTTGTGACAATTAATCTTGCTATTTATATCAGTATAATTAGCTACGTTATTAATATTATCAAGGCGCCGCAGTGCTAATTATATGTCTGCTTAACATGTGCTATCAGTGCTGTTGAAAATCCAACGTAATTCCGCTTGACATTATCCCTACCATTAGCGTTATTTGTTGTGTGCTGCGGAAGATAATTTGATGCTTCTAATCGCCGCGATACCCATTAGGCAAACTGTCCCCACTTGCCCACGCTTTTGAGAATGATGCCACCAAGTGGTGCAGCTTTCCTAGGGCCGTTTCCCTGTGAAATCGTCCCCGTTTTCGGGGTCTCCTCTCCGTCAGGGTCTCCCTCGGAGGAGGGGAATCCTTGGAAAATCCTGCCCCCAAAAAGTGAAGTGAGCAAAGATCTCTTTGCTCTGGGCTCTGTTGGAGATTCTCTGGTCTTTTGTCGCCCCTTGTGCCCCTGCCATGAGCTTAAAGATTTCAAATCTGAGGAGAAATATGCGTGGGGAACCCCGTTTTCGGGGTCTCCTCTCCGTCAGGGTCTCCCTCGGAGGAGGGGAATCCTTGGAAAATCCTGCCCCCAAAAAGTGAAGTGAGCAAAGATCTCTTTGCTCTGGGCTCTGTTGGAGATTCTCTGGTCTTTTGTCGCCCCTTGTGCCCCTGCCATGAGCTTAAAGATTTCAAATCTGAGGAGAAATATGCGTGGGGAACCTGACTTCAAGGAAACTTTTCCACCTTTTATCCTACAGCGCTGGCTGGAAGAGTAAATACTTAAACAGCTTTGGCCATGTGTC
>NW_010534972.1:0-2306 GCF_000687285.1 Phaethon lepturus | reverse complement strand
GCTCCGGGGGGGCTCGGTTTAAGCTATCGGGCTGGACGAAACGTGCAGCCGACTTCTGAATTGGCTTGCAGCACCGTCCCAGTAAATTAGCATCCCATTTTACATAAATAGAGGAACGCTATCTCGACAGGAGATGGAGGTATCGGTATGTCTCTTTAATGGATTTGCACTGAGAAATACTATGATTCTGTTGAAATGTGATTTTAATAGTTTCTCTGTGTTCCCTGATTTTTCTCCGCAAAGCCTTTTCGGCTGCGAAGGGTGCACTGGATAGTTTTAATGCCGATTCTTTGTGGGCAGCCTAGTTAAAATATAATTATAGTGTTTATCATTCAGTAAAAGCTTGTCTCCGGAGGAGTCCTTTTAGGAAAGGAGAGGGTTCTTTTCTATTTGTTAGAGAGCAAAATTGAAATGGAACATTTGATACCATAAGCAGCTTTCTATTCACCCATATTCTGCCATGCTAACAAAAAAAAAAAAAAGAAAAAAAGGGAAGACTTGATGCTTCCTCTGATGCCAGGAACTACAAAGAAGGTAATTTTAAGTTTTACTGGCTTGTTAATTCAAGCTGTTAACTTAAAGCGCTCCTCTCCCATGCAATGGCACAGCCTAAAAATGTTTTTTGGGGGTTTTGAGATAAATAGCTCATTGAGCGGGATCGCAAGCTCTGGAGGAGATAGCGGGTCAGAAGAATGATGGCGATACATGTAATAAAACCGGCTACATGGACATAAAACTGATGCAAACGGGGGAAAAAGCAAACCTTTTGCTAAACGCAGGGTAGGAAGTCAGATGCAACCGCTTCATCGTCGCGTTTGGTGGGCAGAGCGTGGCTGGCTGGGGGATGCTACCCCTTGGGGACTCCTTGCGTGTTCGTAGGCGGTAGCGCATCTTGCGTGGCTGGGACGCTCTGGGTCGCGGCTGTTTGACAGAGCCCCCGTGGCTCGTGTCCGTTTGCTCGGGGCGGTGGCGCGCTCCGAGGGCGACTTTTGTCCTCGGCAAGTGACGAAGCAAGCGCCGAGCAAGGAAACCCCTGGGAGTCTCTGATAGCCGCTGAGCAGCATTGACGCGCAGCCACGAAGGCGCGCGGCGGGACGGTCCCGTCCAGGCCTGGGAGGGCAGAACCGGCACCCAAATCTGCATGCCTAGCCGCTGTAAAATTGCGAAAATCGGGTAACGGCGTCGCTCTTTTCCTGCCTCGTCCCTATTTTCTTGCCTTTCTCTGACCCAGGGCTTGTGGCTGCCGCGCTACGGTACGCGCGGGAGCTCGGCCAGGGTCAAACCCTGCATCTTGCAGGGCAAAAAGGTTTTGGGGCTGGATGTGGGGGAGCAGGAGGAGGGTGGAAAGCTCAGATGTGGCGGAGCTGGATCCTGGTGCGGTAAGGTGAGGCTGGGGGGAGAGAGGAGAAGTTAGCCTTCAATTCTTTTTCCCTTTCTAGAGGCCAAAAATAATTCGGGGGTCCTCTCTGTAGCCAGAGCTGTTTATGTCCTTGTGGAACGAAGGTAACTCGTCCCTCTGGCAGGATGGCCAGGGAGAAGCGGTCCCCCGGCGCTGGGCTCCCTTGCGGTGGCTCCGGCTGCCTGGGGCTGCCCCGGGTGTCCTCTCCCGCGGCACCCGCGCCTCAGCGGCGGGAGCTGGGGGGCGAGGGAAAGTGATAAATGACCAGAAAACAAAAGTCTGCTTCGTACAAACAGAGAGGTTTAAAATGTGGTTTGGTTCCACAACGGAATGAAAACAAGACCTTTTAGTACAAGGGTGTTTGGTTTTTTTTTTTTCCTTCTGAATGGAATGGAGACAAAACATTTGTTTTTGGATAGAAAAGGCTCCCCCTCCCACCAGTTTGCCTCCCTCCATCTCTCTGGAGGCAGCAAATGGCTCACGCTGGACCTCAGATTCTTTTCCACCAAATATTGTCAGAACTAATACACATCTCTGAACTGTTTGGGCAGAAAATGTTAAGTTCCTTCGGTGCAGCCAAGAGGAACCATGTCCCGAGTCCTACTCCCAAAGAACTGGGGTGAGAAACTTCATTTCCAGCCAGAAAAGATGGTCCTGCTTAAATCAAGGGCTACAGAAAACTTCCTGTGACTGGTTCCCGTTTTAAATAGTTACGGTGCAAACTTAGGACGCTCGCAGCTTACGGCGAGATGGGAGTCCCGGTCCGGTGGCTGCGCTCCTGGATCTGCGAATGGATTGTCCTCACCTGCGAGGAGAGGACACCTCTTGTTGGGAGCGCTGGGTAGGAAGTGCTGTGTTGGAGCTGCTGTTACCAACACATGGCATCATCTTTTCTTCCTTCCCCCCC
>NW_010534971.1:435-732 GCF_000687285.1 Phaethon lepturus | reverse complement strand
TTGTAGTAACGCTTCCTTCCCGCAGCCAAAAGAGCAGCGTGCCCAGGCTGAGGCTGGAATAGCCAGAGGTTGCCTCGGGGCTGTTAGTGCCCATCCCCCTGGCATCTGGGAGCCTCGTCATCTTGATAACGTCGCCTTTTTCGCCATCTTACCTCCCTGCTTTGCTCTGGTTTTCTGCTAATTCCTCCCACGATGAGCTACGCTCCTCTAACATCCCCTAAGCAAAACCCGTCCTGCCTCCCCGAGCCGGCCGCTCTTGCACTCGCTCCCTACCCTGTCGTGGAGCCCCTTGGACGC
>NW_010534971.1:0-360 GCF_000687285.1 Phaethon lepturus | reverse complement strand
GGAGGGGGGGAGCCAGAAGGCAGCTCTGGATTCAGCTCCTGGGGTGCAGAGAAAGCTGGAAGAAGTCAACGCAAGGGCATTGCTCGGCCATAAGCCCAAGTTGCGCAGAGGCGGGGGTGACGTTGTCTTTTCTCATCCCTTGGCTTGACGAAGCCCTCTTCCCGCGGTGGAAGGCTGGGGAAGGCAAGCCCTGGGGGATTTCTCTCCAGGTAGGCTCTCCCTGGTTGAACGGGAAACCTGGGATCTTCAGAGAGCTTCTTCCCACTCGCAGATCTGAAGGAGGACTCTACAAACGTGGCAGCGTTCGCCACCCCTTCTGCTGCGGGTACCGCGATGGGAGGCGGGGGCCGCATCCCGCAT
>NW_010534970.1:4610-9922 GCF_000687285.1 Phaethon lepturus | reverse complement strand
CTTCCCCCCTCCCTCCTTCCCCCCTCCCCTCCCTCCCGGAGCTGCAGAAGGGAAACGCGCCCCGCGCTACGGCCCGGGTCACCAGCGGCCGCTCGTCTGCCGCCTCCAAAAGCTGCGCCTCCAAAAGCACTTACTCGGCAGGGTCTTGTCAAAAACGTCCTCAACATTTACAATGAGGTTTTTTAAACAAAGAATGTAAAGGCCTCGCTCCGCCCAGCTGCAGACTGGAGGTCTTTTACAAATCTGGTGCTGTAAGTCCAAGTCCTTTCACTCAGATTATGCTCCCAAACCCCTCTTTTTTTTTTTTATGGTGAGCACAACCCTTTCTGAAAGTGTTGCCCTTGCTGTCATTCCCTTTCTTTCCAGAGACCATACCAGACCGCTCCAACCCATCATCCCAAGGCTGTGGGCTGGTGCAAGTAGGAAAAAGTGACAGAGAAAAAAGCCAGAACCCACCCCCCCGAAGCCCCCAGCTACAGATGCCAAAGGAGCTATCGGGAAGATAGAACAGTACCTGCGCTGACGTAGTTTATCTGTCCTCCAGTCGGCCCATATCACAGATCAAATGTTATTATTTGATTTAAATAACTACATAAAGCAATGATTTACCCAAAGCTTTCTCATGAGCTTGAATCTTCATAGGCTTACCTATGCAGTACCTTAGTCCAAGACTGTTGAGGAACACCGAATATTCTCGCAGTCATAGCGAGAGCCACGATGAGCCAGCAGAACCGTGATGCATCCTTACGACGTGTCCCACACACATTGGGCAGCAATGGGATTAAAATGCCGCATTCCTGTACCTGCCTCACCCCCAGTCGTGGCTCCTGGTGATATTGATGTCTCTGTATTGCAGGAAAGGCTTTAAAATCCAATCTGTTAATTTTATTGGGCATTATAAAATGTGGCTGTAACATGAGAGTGGTGTCTCCATAGTGCCCTAAGGTGATAATGGATTATCCTTCCTGGGTTAAGATGTTAGCTAAATGGTTGGTGTTACGCTGCAACTAGAAAGGCTTTTTTGCACTACCTAGATAAGCATCCCAAACAGCTATTTAATCAGTATAATAATAATAACAATGATAGTCCTTGTGCTAAATTGCATTTATTGTTTAGCAGATATTGGGAATGACACATTTAGCAGAGTATGTGAAGTCCTTGCAAAGGCGATGCTTCAGAAGTGTTTAACAATTGAAGTGTGGCAGTCTTCATCAGAACCAGAAGACAGCTTAAGACGTCACAGGCAAAAGCATATTGTTGCAAGGCATCACCAGTATCTCTGGTGCAACAGAGTCAAAGGAATGTGGTGCGCAAAAGACCAGTTTGCAGATCACGATGTGGTGATAAATGTGGACTGCCAGAAAAAGGCAAAAATGCTTTTTGCTACTAGGAAACAGTCTTACCTGCAAACATAGGAACTGTGATAAGTGCCAATATTATTCTACAGCAGAAACCCCCACACACACGTAAAGGTGGAGAAAGACAAGAACAAAAATCAGCAGCAGAATAACAGAAGAGTACTTAATGACCCTTATCAGCTGGAGTCAAGATGAATGCCAAAAACCAGTAGCTTTTATGTACCGAAGCTAGCAAAGGGGATGGGCGTTACAACCGGCTCCTATGGCACAGGATCACAGGAAAAGCAGCTGCGAAATGTTGGCATCAAAACCAGCACGATTACTTGTGAACCTAGAAGGCACAGGAGTTCGGAAACAATAAATGGGAAAGGTAAATGGGAAAAATCCATTCAGGATCTTCCTGGACATCAAAAATGGGTGAAAGAAGATGAAACCGAATGGAAAAGTAAAATGAAAATAAGGGGACATGACTTGTTGACTATAAAATTTAATTTGCATCCAGGACTAGAATCCAGCCAGGTGGACTGTCCTGTAGCGAACAGCTGGAATAGAAAAATCAGTCACCAGTGCAAGGAAGCGCTGAGTAAAATCCCGAGAAAACTGGCAGCGGCTTTGAAAACAGAACTGATGAAAGCAGAAAGAACAATAAAGCGGGTACCTTGTGCACTCACCAACAGGCACATGAGCACACCGATAATGCTCGTGAAGGAGAAGAGATTTACTCCAACAGCATTGCTCTGCATGTTGTGACCAGCAGCCACCACCTGGGAGCAAATTCACAGGACGTGCAGTTGTTATAACAAATAGCGTTAGCTGCTAGAAAATCGTCAGGATTTGGCAGTGTCTCGGCACTGGATGTTTTATCAGCCTTCCCACAATATTCCCAACATAAGAAGGATGAAGGGTCCGAAGGCAGAAGTCATAAAGAACAAAACCTCCTTACCTCTGTCCTCATCCCCTGAGACTGTAAGAAGTCTCTCTCCCATTTTCAGTTCTGAATTGCAGAATTTATTTCCCACAGAGGGAAATGACGATGATGTGATGGAGGCCACAGGATTACATGTGCAGAGACGTTTAAAAAAAAAAGGAAAGAAATGCCAATTCTTCTTCAGGTCTCACTAATGAGACAGGCATGGTAAAGGACTTGGAAGAAAAAATCCCAGCATTGACTTGGGTAGAGAGTGAGGACTAGTTTTTGAAAACACAGCACAATACTTAAGCCAAAGCCAGGAATGCAAAATCCAGAGCTAACATGTAACTACAGTAGAAATGTCAAGTATTTGGGAAGCACACGAAAACATTCACAAGGAGGCCTGCCTGTTCTAAATCCTGTAATTCAGCTGCTGTGGCCCAGGTTTCTGCAAGGAGTGGTACGATTTCAACAGAAATGAACATTTTTCCCTGTTAGAGTTGCCAAGTCTGTACTTGAGTATTCTGGTTAACTGGCAGTTAACTAGAAGTAAAAAGAAGAAATTGATATTGCAGACAACCTGAACAGAACCGGTAACACTGGAGAAGATGGAACAGAACTAGAGAAAAAGAGGAAATACAATGCCACCTAATGAAAATTAATTGAAGATGAAAAAATTTTTCAGACACACAAATAATTTCAGATACCAAAAAAGAAAATATGCTACAAATTTTGGATAATGTGAAGAGCAAAACATGCCAACGCTATAAAATAGTGCCAAGTTACACCTAGTACAGCCGGTATCCTCAGTCCTACAGAAAATGGAAATACATTACTGGGCAGTGATACCAGTCTTCAAATTAACAGTGCTATGCAATACAGAAGACATGCAGGATTTGCAAGACTTCAAAACCAAATCAACCTTGTCAAGACAACAATGACCTCGAAGAAGCTGAAATGCCACTGGAAGGACATGAAGAGGCTTTGTTACCGCAGTTAGGAGACGTTAGTTTTGAGGCAGAAAATGAGGTGCCTTTAATTCCTTGCAGAATAAATGAAGCTGAAGACTCTACTACAAAAGCTACACCGTACCCACCATCTGTGCCTGATACAGAATACGCTAATGCATCACCTTTGGAGGCAAAAGAAAGTGGGGAAAAAACCATCATGACAGCGCTCTTTTTCTTTCTTCTAATCCACAGACAAACTGCCCCAGCTTTCCCGGAAGTTATTAGCATCACTGTGGTGGGAAATTTCAACAAGTCCAAAACTATAAAATATTTTTTGATTAAAGGGTCAGAAAAAATTAAAGGTAATTCAGCTCAAGTAATTTTACTCAATGAACTGAACAGTGGTTTTGGTAACGGGAAGACTCAGACAGGAATCTGGCTGCGTCAGAGCTGAACAGAACAACACAGAATGCAAACGAGAGGAAGATAAACCAGGAACAGTTCACTGACCAGAGCAGCTAGTGGTGTTTATGACCCGGAATATAGAGCATGAATTTAATTTAATGTAAAAAATTGTATTTACGGTTCTCAAAACCATGTCTGCTCTTTGTAATGTACAAGTTGCAGTACTTAAAACTGTGCTTGGCTTATTACCGTTTGCTTGATGGAAAGCACAAAATCTTTATTTATACCTGCATCTATTAAATTCTCTCCTAAATTCACATCGCTTGCTAAGCTTTCTGGTCGTCTTTCCCTCGTAAAGCACGGGTACCCGGTATGTTCCTGCGGCAGGGACCGACGTCTGGCGCTCTCCAGGACAGGCGCCCTTCCGTTCGCAGCCCAGTAGACCGCTTTTACCATCCCTGGGTGGCAACCCCATAACCGGTCACTGCACGCTCTCCGAACACCTTGCTAGAGCTGCTGCTTGGAGACTAAGTTTTAACACAGATGGAGTTCTGAGCAGATCCAAAATATTCTTAACTCTTATGTCCTCAACTTCCAAACCCGTGGGCCTGAAAATTTATCACTGAAAGATCACCTCATGAGGACTAGTCATGTGTCCTCATTGGTCTTATCTACTTCGCGTTCGAGAGGAGAAGAATACATCGCTTTAAAAGCGAGAAACACAGTGATAAGTAAATATACATTAAGTGTTTTTTCATGGAACGCAAATAGACAAGATCAGTATGCAGAGTTTATCTTACAGCAGCTTAAGAAAAAACCCACAAAACGGTGAGAAGTTTTGGGTATTATGAAGTGAGAGCAGCTGCCATGAAGAAGAACTTCTCATAACTTCTGACTGTGTGTCCCAGCCCCAACTTTTCCCAGAACAGGGACTGCAGCGATGAGCCAGAAAGGCGAGGGAGAGGACTTCTGATCGCCTCCAGGTCATGCTGTCTTCTGCCCCCGCCGTGCTTGTACCCTGTCAGTGCATCAGGGAATAGCCTCAGGACGTGGTATGAAAGCAGTCAGAAGTTTATACACTTCCAGGGTAATTCGGCTCCTCTTTGTGATGGTACGGGTTTTATTTTTCACATGGGAAAAATCAAGAATTTGTAGAAAACCGCTACAAAAGTCTGAGAGCTGCACGTATTTTTCTACTCGCTCAGGAATAACTCAAGTCATAACCAAAGTTACATAATTACTTAGAGCTTCATTGAATGGCTAAATGTTAATTGACTTTCCTCCTCAATTCACCAACTCACCTGTATTTCTTGACATACGCCATTATCTGTCTCGGGCCTTTCCGCAATGGCGCTTGCCTCAGAAACTGGGGTTTTTGGTGAAGCCAAGCGGCGTCAGACAGGTGCTTGGCCGCGGCAGAAATACGCATTTTCCTGCTGCCTTCCCGGCTGCGCGAGACGGGGACACTCACCTCGGGACAGGCGTTCCAGCCCCTCATCAGCAGGGCGGAGATGGGCTTGGGGATGGAGTAGCCGATGGGCGGGCGGATGTGGTGGTACGCCATGTCTGCCGCCGCCGCCGCTGCAAGCGAACAGCCCGACAGAAGCCCATTAGCACCCGGCAGCCACACGCGTTCCCAGGAAAACACACCCCGTTTGCTACCGAAATACACCCCAGCAGGTACCGAAA
>NW_010534970.1:2745-4574 GCF_000687285.1 Phaethon lepturus | reverse complement strand
GGCTTTCCAATCCGTACGGCTGGTAAAGATAGCTAAGGCAGGCCGTAACCTGGGTGGAAAGACATCGCTGCTAAGACTGAGCATGGGTGATGACGACCTAATTTAGCCTAAAAACAGAAAAAAAAAACCAAACCAGCCTTTGGGGGCAAAATGAGCTAACCTTCAACTCACTTTTGAAAAGATCTATTATCTCCATTATTAGGACAGGGTGACAGGTGTACTCCAGTTGCAGATGAATCGGTTACAGGCTCAGATCTCTTAAAACAGGCTGTAACAGTACTAGCCATGGGTGAAGACAAAAAGTAATTCTAGGTGTTTCTTTAGTAAAAATCTAATGAGTGCCTTTTTATAAGTTGAAACCACTACTGACTGAGACAAAATTGCCAAAACGTTTTCCAAACTGGGTTTCCACATCTAGCGAATCCAAACACATGGTTAATCCCTTTCATTCCTTTTGAGCAAAGTTTTTTCAAGTCCAAACAAATGTATTTCGAACTCATATCAAAAGCTGAGTAAAACCTTTTGTTTGCCTGACACTTTAAAATGATGTGATCAGAGTATATGGGATATGCCGGGAACTGTAAGATTGCAACCATGAGATCGTAACCAGAATGGTCTAATTTTTTTTAACCATATCCCATTCTCATCCCAGTAGTCATCGTAAGAATAGATTAATTTCAGCCATTGTCTGTCCTCATTGCAGCTTCTGTCTGCATAATGATGTTTCAGAATGTTAATGTCAGATAAATCCTGTGATACTGTAAGTATATGTAGACAGGAGGGGCAAACACAGTTTGCCTAATTTTGATTCCACTCTAACAAGGTTTTGAAGGCGTGACTTAGGTACTGCTGGATTCATCTTTTGCCTAGCAGACACTATGAAGAGAGGGCAAATGCAAATCAGATTAAGATAGCAATGAAAAATGCTCATTTTTTTTCTGCCAAAGGTAATATAAGTGACATATTACCTATTGGCAAAATACCATCTCACCAAAGTTAGTAGGATTTATTCCGTCAGTTTAATGGGGTCAGGGTTAGAAAAATAAAGGGAGAAATACACCGTGTGCCTCTGTACGCATCTCTAACACTTTGGAAAGTTTGTGTCACTATTGTTTGGGCTATCCTCTCACTGTCAGTAGGCTTTTTCTGCAGCTAAAAAACCCATGTATCTGTTAAAAAGTACTTTGGAACAGCTGAATTAAGTGACAAGAATCCATTCTTCTCAAAAATGAGCAAAACAGAGTTTGGGCGGTCCCCAGAACTCTTTAGTGATGCTTTCTAGCTCTACTATGCAACATCCTTGAACCTCTGAGGGTTTTCTGGTTTGGCTGGTTGGTCAGACCCTGCCTTCCTTCTGGGTCAGAGCAGCTATGGGCCACGAGAGGAATCAGCGACAACCTACCGACAAAAATGTTATTTCGATTTGTTCTTGTTTACGGATCAGGGGAACGACTGCGGTAGCTGCAGGATGTTAATCAACATGTCCTACATCGGGTACCTGTGTGTTTATAACCGTAACATACCACTTCCTGGCGCAAGTGCCCTCTGCGCATCCGTTTTGCCGCGTGGGACGCAGCGATGCAGTTTGTGAATGTTGTTTCACACCTATAATTTCCAGACATCTACAGCCCCGTGTTTCCCCGCAAAACTCTACCCAAATCTTACGTGCTGACAATTCCACGGGCGTGAATCGAATGCCATTTGTGGAAAACAGCCGAGGAAGAGGACCTTCAGACATCAGAGGGTGTCTTCTTGCCCCCAGGGCCTTCCAAAACATCTTTCAAAGGGAAGATTGTACACCCGGTATCTGCCAACGCCGGCTTCCACGC
>NW_010534970.1:0-2656 GCF_000687285.1 Phaethon lepturus | reverse complement strand
AACGGAGCCACAGTTCTCAGGAGAAGAGCGTGGGACCGGCCTGGGAGCCGTTCCTGGCTTTCTAGCTCGGTGACAGCCCCAGCCACCCCAGCTACAGCTCAAGCAAGCGGGCAACAAAGGCGTCAGCACGTCCGCTGAAGAACCGGCGTCCCAGCCACACAATCCCCGCCGGAAAGCGGCAACAACAAGGACAAAGACCAAGCGCATCACCCACCGGCGCTGACCTGCAAGACCACCCTGTTTGCTGAGGCGACGCAGCGCCCGCGAAACACGGCTCCCGGGCCTCCGCGCGCGCCCGTGTGCTCCAGCTCACCGTCCACCCCGCTGGGGCAGCCCAGCTGCTTCCTGGCTACAGACCTCGACAGCACTTGCAGCGTAGCCTGGGCCCAGCGGGGTAGTGCTGCGGTAACGACACCACTAACTATCCCCTGGCTGCCTCACTGCTGGATGTGAAGTATGTGCAAACCCCCATGTAACAGCCTCAGCGAAGCAGTAATCTCTGTATCTGATAAGTGGGAAGTTTTGCACTCTCCAGTTACTTCTTAGAACCATCGTTGTTTATTTTTTTCCACCTTGCCTGTGCGGCGGGTGATTGTTGAGCACGTTCGGGGGTTTCCTCACTAACCGGAACACACGCTGCAGGCGTTGGTTCCACAGGACTGCGTGACGTGGACCTCAGCAAGCATTACGATGACTTAATGATGAAGTGATTTAATTGGGGAATGCACCTGTTTTAATGGATGTTCTATTTGATAAATTAAGTAGTGACTTTGATCAGTACCTATAAAAATGTTTATTCATATTCAAATAGAAAGCTGATGAATGGGTATGTTATTCAGTATAGAGCATACCCTTATATCTAGTATAACTAGATACTAGTACTCGATAGTACTAGTAGGATACTGTACTCGATTCAGTAGAGAACACAGAATTGCTTTTCATGGCGTGACTACTTTTATTTCAATGGGTGACATCTACTTTTCATTATAATCAGAATTTATTGTCATATATTCTTTTCAACGCCTAATTGCTTCAATGAACTTCACCAGAATGGCTTCCTGGACCTCTAAGCCTGCACAAAGGTAACTATAAACCAGGATGCATGATTAGAGTTTGTGTTCTGCAGATAACATAAAAAATTTCATAAAGAAAATCCCTCACCTTGAAATATATACTTTGAAAAAAATGCAGGTTTTGTATTTAACTGAATATTCATTATCTGAACATATAACTTAAATGTGGGACATTTATATAGACTATAAAATCATACAACACTCACAAAGCTGCTTTTTGCAGAATATACATAAATCAGATGTGCACATTCAGTATCTTTTTTGTTTGCAAAGCATCTTGCACAAGTAGAACAGTTTGAGGTACCACAGAGACTAGGGGCTAGTTGTAAACCATGACTGTTGCACCTGAAAAATCACCTGCCCTGTGACCTTGTACAAAGTCTCATTTTCCTTATCCGTGGAAAGGGGAAAATTACACGTACTTAGGCCACTGAGGGGACCAAAACTGGGTGCTAAGGTGGGCTCACTTTAAGGAGAGCAGACCTGGATCAAACCTGGGCATTTTGGAAAACTGCCTGCCCACATCTGTGGGCACCAACATGGTCTTTGGAAAATGCCTCTTATAACAGGACTCCAACAAACTGTTGGTGATCTGCAGGTAAGGAAGGACTCAGCACTGCAACGGGGGACACCGAAAGAGCCCCTCCCCAGGCACAGTGACTCAGCAGAGACAGAAGGGACAGAAAACGCTTCTCTCTAAAGCTGCAGGAACAAAAAGCCAGCAAGCCCGTGGAAGCCAGGGTAGGGGGACCTTACCATTCAGTTGGCATAATACATTAAAAAAAAAAAAAAAAAAAAAGGGTGGAGCGGGCGAGAGAAACAATACTCCTATGCTTTTTTAATGCCTTTTATTTAATTTATGATGCTCCCACTAAGCTTTAACTCCTCTTGAGTCTTCTAGTCCTATCCAGACCATCATTTGAACAGAGTAAGACGGTTAACTCGGAGCTAAGTGTGATTAATATTAGAAATGGAAACCTTCTAGAGGGCTTTGATAATACGGACGATGGTGCGCTAGAACTGCGCCCGGGAGTGTACGGTTTGATCGTCAGTTAAATGGCCATGAAACAAGGACCAGCGGAAGATTATTCAGAACTGAAACTCAGGTTCACAGCTATTTTATTTCTAGAACCTGAAGTGGAATTGAGTCAGGTGTTTGGCTTCTGCGTCACTTCAGCAGTTAGAAACAAAGAGATATGAAAACCAGCTAATGCAACATAGAAGGTCTTGTACAAAGCTGGCACACTAATTGCCAATGATAGTCATGAAAGCTGCCTTTTGCATGCAAGAGGCTGACCTTCCGAACATCACAAAGGCATCCAAAGGAGTTTAATGGAGGTATAATCTCAAAATAGCGGAAAAGCGAATCTTTATTTAATGGTTCCCCCAACAGAAACAAAAAAAAACCCAAAACCAAGGAAGAAATCAATAAGCAAAACTTTCTATGCATAAAAAATGACTTTGAAAAGTTAAGAGCAGTGCCCTAATGAGAAAAATACACTAAATCTCATTTAGTATTTGAGTAATGTATGAAGCAATTGACCTAATAAGGGAATAGCATATTGATAGGCACCTGAGAAACA
>NW_010534969.1:0-3485 GCF_000687285.1 Phaethon lepturus | reverse complement strand
GGTCTGGCCAGGGTTGGTCATGGCGAAGGGCTTTGCGATTGTCCTGTTGCCCAGGCCGCGCCTCTGCTGACTTGGGGGATGCCTGGGACCAGCTACTCGCCCTCCGTAGCCCGGCCCGGCCTATCATCTGAGCTGCTGCGGCTTTCCCCTGAAGTTTCTGAGGCAGAGCTGCTACCGCCTTGTTCCCCTGCTCTCACGGCACCTCGGGCACCAGCTCCTGTGCCCCTGCCCGCTCCAGTACAGTTTTTTGGGGTGGATTTTTCTCGCAGAGCGATCGCCACTTGTGTGAGGTTCACCACTTCCCCCCTACCCTCCCCGTTCCCTACCCTCAAAAACCTTAGCGAATAGTACATAATAGTAGTTTAAAGAAATATTAGTGATAGTCACACGCGAAGCTCAGCAGTCAGCGTGCAACACTGACTGTCCAACTGTGCTGCAGCCAGTGCTAGTGCCATCGCAGGAGGGAGCAACACACTGAGAGGCGGGGTAGGTCCATGATGAAATGTCTGTACTACTAGAAGGGAAGCATGGTAAAAATTGTCACCCTTATCTTCGCTGTTGTCACCTCCAGCTGCACTGTAGCGAGCACTTGGAGGGTCATCCCATCACTTACATTGGTGGGCTTCGCAGTGTTATGTTTGTGATTGGACTCGTTGATCTTTAAGGTCTTTTCCAATCTAAATGATTCTGTGATTCCCTTCTGACTCTTGGGAAGAGTTTCACCTCTGCCTGTCATATTCCCTGTCTCTGTTGGTTTTTTTTCCCTAAGGCAGCTTGAGTCAATATATATCATCAACAGTGGACTCTGCAAATAAAAATTTGGTTGTGTAAATCTGCCTTAATATTTGTGCAATGCCAACGCAGGCAAATGTTGGGAAACCAAGACAAACATTCATGCCTGGTTGTAATCAAGGAGAGCCAAGCTAGAGCTATAAACCAAGTTTTGGTATGGTCCTGATTTGAGAAAGGCACCATCAGAATGAAAGGACAGATGAAAGAGAAGAGTTATAATCAGGAAAATTCTGCCCTGTTTCTCCTAAGTGGGAGCTATTCTTCGGCAGTGAAGAGGAAACCACCAAATAAATCCCTAGCTTAATCCTCCATTTTACTTTCTTTCCTGATGCTTTGGCTTCCTGCAAAGGAGTCTTAGAGTGAAAATATTAAAACAGGGCTGCAAAGAAGACAGCAGAGACCCAATTTTGCTATAGGAACAGGAACCTCATAGCAGCTGCAGTGAAATGACCAAACATGATCTGTTGGATGTCAACGTCGGTGACATCTGAATTTAGTTGTGAAATGTGATAAGGTGACAGGTCACACACTCACTTTAGTTGTCTTTCATTCTGCATGTACTTTTACTGGAGTGTTAGCGTAAGATAGTTCCGTTATTCCTACAGTATGATTAAAGTTGCTGTTTTTTTAATGAGAAGAAATAGTTTTCATATTCATTATTAAAATACTATGTTCCTGCTCTAACTTTTAATAAGGAGCACGTGAAATAAATTGAGGAGCAGCATAAAGTTATTGCAATGTCACCAAACCTGCAGTGAGCATTGCATATGGGGGTTTCCTATGGCTTCCACTCATCCCTCCTGGCCATGCCTGCAGAGATTTTTATGTTCTTATGGGACAAGGGTCTCCTATTGGGAATCAGGGCTTGATTCACAGGATCTCTTGTGATTTCAGTAGACATGTGGCATTATTTGAACTCAGTTTTTTCTTTTTGAAGTTTGTGTGGGTTATGATATTAAATATATCTTCAGCAGTTACAATGTTTTATGAGGGATGCAGTGGCAGTTCGGTTGATGTGCAGGACACATGAAGTGTCATGGTTGCTGTGATCTGCATTTCATGAGGGCTACATACTAAAAATCTCTTCTTTTGAGAAGGAAAACAAGTAGGACATATGTTAAACGTGATTGATAAAAGACAAGACTCTAATCACTTTGTCTATATATGGAAAAACTGGGAGAAAATGAAGTACATAATAAAACAAAACTAAGATTACCAGCAGGGCAAGAATCACAGCTACAGCTCATCTCCACAAGCGAGTGAAAACATGTCTATCATGTAATCCTGGGGGCTGGTGGGACTCCAAGTGAATGATAAATGTGGTTTGTCTGTTTTTTCTTAAAGTCAGCATCTCGGGACTTTGTTGTAGCATACAGTCAGCAGGATCATGGCAGTCTGGGTTGTTGTTGTTGGATTTAAAATGTCACATTCATCACTGTATTCATTTTTCATTGCGCTTGTTATATACTTAGTGGTTAGCAAGGCATTTACCTCTGTTTTGAATCTATAAGGAATTCCAAGCACTGCACTACTGGAAATTTATGTAAAGTCCTTGGCAAAAGTGGGTAAAAGCTAAGGGTCTGCAGATGTCCATTTCAGGAAAGCACATTTTAAATGTAATAAATGCCCAGGAATTGCAGCACATCGTGTTGTATCAACTGGTGCTGGGCAGGATGTGATAATGGGACTTTTGAAGAGGTTCCAGAGAGGCATACTGCAGTTTGGGATGGTGCCAATAAATGAAAAAAAAAAAAATTAGTAGATACACTGAAGGGAGCTTATATTTGGCTCAATTTGTAAACATTTGTGTTCATTACCAAATTGTCATTTTCACCTGCGTGGAAAGAGGAGTGCATGAGAAGTGTAAATACATGGTGGGTGTTATAACAAGGAAAACACACCATCTAAAGAGGTTTTGGGGTATTTCATACCGTTACATAATGATGCATTTATTGGATCTGGTGCTTTTCACCACCTTTGTAATCATTCAGAAATAATGCATCGATTCCTGCGCTCAGAGCTTCATAACGTTAGTTCATCCTTGCATCATGAGATGGGTACGATAGTAAATCCCACTGTACAGGCAGGTTCGATCAGAGCTGGGTACAGCCCTAAGGCACGCAGGGGATTGTGCATGCCGTGATGTATGATGTCCAAGTGTGCATTTAAGGTGTCTGTTTGTCTGTCCCCAGCCGAAATTCTGGGTGAGGACATTGGCACCTGCCTGAGGCAAGCAAGGTGGAGCTGTGTCTGTGTCCCCTCATACGTGCTGTAGTACAGGCACTTGCTCAGCCCCAGCAGGTGGGGTGGAAAGGCTGCTTTTAACATCAAGGATAGATAAAAATATATATGTGGAGCAGTAGTGAGGATGTAATAATGCTAAAAGATTTTTCTTAGTTCTTGTAGAAGTAGTGGTACAAGCCAATGCTTTTAGCCTAAGGCAAGCCAAACAGAGATGCCTTGAGAAGAATGGGAGGCCACGGGAGAGGCGAGATGGGGCGAAAGGGATAAACGTTTCACCTGCGCAGCTGGGACCAACCGCAGAATGAGGTCGGGCTGGTTTAGGTAACCAAAGAAGAATAAAGCTAATATTTAGATGGAGTCTCCCTGCAACAGGATGATAACTTCAGTACATCCATTTACCGTATTTTTAATCTATTATATATATATATTTATATATTTTTTTTTAATAT
>NW_010534968.1:680-16621 GCF_000687285.1 Phaethon lepturus | reverse complement strand
CCCGGCCTCCGTGAGTGCTGCCGCGGGTCTTGCCGGGGTGTCCCCGGCCCCCCGGGAGCCCTGCGGGGGCGGCCGGAGCCGAAAACGCGCTTTGTCTCTGTTGGAGGGCAGCCGCGAGCACCGCTCCGAAGAATAATTTATTGTCATGATTTTGGGTCAAAAGCCACCGCGGTGTCCGCGCAGCCTGGCATCCCGTTTACACAAGCCCCGAGTTGATTCTCCTCTAATTAGCTGCGTTTTTTTAGGAGGAACACATCGCTTTTAAGCATCGGTCAGCTGGGGAACCCAGCCGATGCCCTCATCAGCTGCCGTTGATTGCTTAATTACTCGCACTTTGCGCTTTGCACTTTTAGTTTTAGCTGGACCTATAGATTTTCAACGTGTTACTAGAAGCTGCCTTCCAGTGTAGATAACGCAGCTAAACCGTAGCAGGTTTGTGGTCCCCACCACGTGAGGTTTTTTCCAAGTATTCCCCGGTTGCTCCTTGGTTTGTCAGTGCCAGGTTTGGGGCTCACCCCGTAGCTTTGCATCTGAGGTTCCTGTACCGTACCTGGCTGACCAGTCCCCTCTGTATCGACGCTGCTCTTCGCCTTCCCATTCATCTGTAAAGGATGTTGGTGATCTAAGATTTTATTCCATGTTGCTGATTTAAGAAAAAAAAGTTGAATGTTTCAGGGTCTGGAGCCAATCTCTGCTGTACCCCATTAGAAACACTTAAGAAAAATCTTTACTGCTGCTTATTTCGGGGATTTCTGCTTTGAGGGTTATTATAAGAGGACTAAAAGTGCATTAAATATAGGATGATGAGTTCAGTCCCCTGTAATTAATGTCTAAATGTTACAGAAGCTCCTGCCCTTCTGAGATGATTTATTTCCATATTGTAATTTAAATCCTGAAAGGTTGAGATAATATATGGAAATGAATCATCTCCATATTCCACATAACTTCTGTCTCAGCACTGTGAAACTTCTGGGGGAGCCGCACTCTTCCCGACTGCTTCAGGGGGGCCTGGGTGCTCCCGGTCCTCCCCCAGCACAGGAGCTTTCAGGCGCCTTCAGGTGCGGATGAAGGTGCGCAGGGTTATCGGAGCTTATTTAATATACTTTTATACAGCAGTGAATCATATTAAAAAATATATATGAATGCCTCCTGCATCACAATCGCTAATGAGGTTGCCAATGGGGAGTGTAGCAAGCTGTCGATGGCACGGTTTCCTGTGGCTCTGGCTTGGTTTCATCGTTAACAGTGCAGATTTCTCCCCGTCTTTGTGCTTTGTTTGGTTGTGCTGAGCTTGCTTCGCTGCTGGTAACGTTCCTGGCAGTCAGCAGGATGTACGGAGCATCCGACCCTGCGTTTACTAAGTTGATTTTCAGACTCGCCCCTTTCCTGCATCCCTTCAGACTGATTTTTCCTTACTTTCGGCCGTGCTGCGGTGACAGCCAGGAGAGCGATACTGGTTTTCTTTGAACCATGGTAGTATCAGCAGAATTGCTTGGCATGACTTCAAGTGAGAACCTTGAGGGGGAGAAAAAAAAAAAAAGCTGGCTTTTTTTTTAGGTCATTGCTTTTAATCTTTTACTTCAGATGGTAAAAACATTCTCAGAGCAGTAGCCCTGCCTGTGCTGTGCTCTGCAAAGCGCTTCCCTGATACACTTGGGCCTTGCTCTTGCAGAGCTTTAATGGGATCAGAGGCCAGCCTGTTCCTCTTGGATCTGGGCTTTGAATGTTTGAGCATCCTTTCATGGGAGCAGGGGCTGGGAGTTGCTGTATGAGGCTGCATTCCTTTTTCTTTTTGTGTGCGTTGCAGAGGGGTAAAGGAGGAGGTGTGCACACTCCATATCTGGTTAGCTAGACTCAATCCAGTCTCATAATAATGCAGTAGACATTGTCCAAGCTGTTATTGCACAGATTTAGAAACAAAACATCGTTAAGTTTGCTCTGGGTGCTGCTTGCCTGGCTAGTAGAGGCAGGTGTGGGGAGGGAGGATGGAATACAAGCTGCTGTAATGCTGCAATGTAGGAAAAATCGCGTGAAATTGGTTTTCACCTCTTGCAGGCTTCAGCGTTTCAGGTGGAGGAGGAGCTGAAGGAGCAGCAACGGGAGAAGGCAGCCAGCCTGAGACGTTTCCAGGGAGAGGTGAAGCAGCGGGTGAACCAGCAGGTCAGGATGCGAAGAAAGCAGCAGCTGCAGAAGTCGTACGAAGCAGTAAGCAGATCTCTGTCCCTGCCTCGCAAGGGGTCTTGCAGGAGAAACTCCTCTGAAACCAGCATAAGTTGAGGAAAAAAACCCACTAGACCTCAAGTCAAGGTGTTAGTAAGAAAAAATGAGGAAACTCGTGGTCATGGCAGGGCTCATGGCCACAAATGGTGTCCCCTCAAACGAGGTCAGTGTGACACCTTGGCTCGCTCTGGCACTGAAGGAGCTTTATAAGCCCTTTGCCTCCCTACGGAAAGGTCGCTGGCTGTCTTGGGCAGCAGCAGAACAGAGTCCTGGTGCGCCGTGCAGAATTGCATGGAGTTAAAAAATAGCCAGGGCAGAGTTGTGAATGATGTGGATGTCTCGTGGTTGCGTTTGGAGCAAAGCAGCTTATTTCTGCTATCCCTTTTCCAGGGCAGTCAACTAGTTCGCGAGCAACACTTTCACATTCCTGTTTCCCCCATGGGCTTGTTTTAGACTATTGTGTGAATATATTTAATCCTTTCTACTTTTAAACAATCTGCCAGGAAGACTTGCCAGAAACTGACTCTGGAGCGAGAAGGGAACGCACGGAAATGTCAAGGGTTTTGGCCACCCCTGGGGTGTTTGGGCTGTTTCCAGGGATCGGGAGGCATGGTTGAGTGGGGATGTCCTCACATAACTCTGCTAGCACCGCTGCAAACTGAAAGCCTGCGGATGGCTTCAGGCCCTGAGAGCCTGAAGGCTTTTTGTGCCCCTCTAGGCATGGAGAGCAAAAATGTCCATCCCAAGAAACGCCACCAAATTGAGCCAGGAGCTCCCACGCAGCAGGGTGGTGTCCTGCTAGATGATAGTGGCTTTTTAACGCTGGGGCCTGTGTCCCGGCAGGCAGAGAGGGAGAGCTGCGTCGCCATGCAGTACTCGGACTCCGCGCTGCGCTTGACCCCCAGGAAGAACACGTGCCTGTTTCGGAGCCACCCTGCGCCCGCCATCTGCGGCCCCGGCGCTCGCGCTGTCCTGGCACAGCGGCAAGGGGTGCCAGGCGAGCCGTTCCAGCAGCAAGCTGCCAAGGTGAGCGGTTCCCCTCCTGCATTTTTCATCCCTGCTTCGTCATGCTGGTTGCTCGTGGCTTGAAACGGAGGACAGGTAATGTTTATCTTTCTACCCTCTTTTACAACACGTCCCTATTTTTTTTTTTTTTCATACTGAATGAAACATTGGCTTACATTTTCACTCTAGTTTACTGCATGTTGTCGTACTCCTTCATAGCTCTTATCAGAGCCTCAAAACTGATAGCAAATGACTTCTTGGAGCGTGCTGTGGTTGTATTTGCCCTGCTGCTTGTAGATCTAGTTTCCCTCTGCACGCAGGGACTTGTTGCCGTGCAGGCGTGTCGTGTTGGAGAGGTGGCACTAGGTGGTGCCACCTCATTGCAGCAGGAGTATGGGATCACTAAGTCTTGGAAAACCTGCCTTAGGGACTGTTTTAAACTTTTTTTAATAGTGATGTTTATGCTGCATTTGGCATTTTATAAAGCATGTGTGTTCGGCTAGGAGCTGGAGTTACTCTGATTGAAGTACCGCTTCCCTTGGGGCGGAGAATCACTTCTGGCTGGACACCAGCAGGACAATTGGGGATCTGGGACTTCTGGCATCTCAGCAAAGTGTTTTGGGAGCAGATGAGCTGTCACCAAGTCCTTTACCATGCCTGGATTGGGATTTCAATGCACTGGGGGAGCTCTGAAAGACACTTTGGATTGTAGGTTACCTTATACCTGTTTGTGAAGCTAATTGTGTGTTGAGTTGCACTCCCTTGGTAAAGCACCTTGGTTGGAGCAGGGTACCTTAGGAGATCTCTTCTGTGCAGCTAAACTTCTTGGTGTAGTCCTCACAGAAAGCAGCGAGTGACTGCTTCTTTTGTCTTGTCTTTACCTTCCCTCCTAACGGCAGCTTAGCAAAACGGTGAAGCAAGTTCGGCGCAGGCTGGCGTCCTGCAAAACCGTGCCTCAAGGAGCAGGTCCTCCCGAACTCCCCGGTGGCGTCTGGAAGCGAGAGGTGAGTGAGGGGTGCCTAGTGTAGGGTAAGAGGAATTACCTTGCAAACTGTTCAAAGTCAGGCTCAAATTAGCAAATCCAGAGAGTAGTTCAGTGAGTTTCTCCAGCAGAAGTAAAACACACTGGGCTTTTGTGACCCACCTGAGCCCATCTATTTCGGCAGCCCAAGGGCTCTGTCCCTCTGTTCTTGCTGTCTTTCAGAGAAGGCAGCAGGATAAAGTGGGTGAAAACATCGCTGCTTGCAGAGACTAGCAAGAGATAAACTAGGAAGCAAGAATTCAAAAAATATTTTTTTAAAGGCTGAGATTGTGATCTGGTTACCTGGGAGGAATGTGATGATCAGCCCTCCCCTTAGGTGCCATTATTTCTTCAGCAAACCTCAACAACTCTTTTCTTTGCATCAATCCCTTGTTTTGTGTGGGTGGCAAAGATCTGGAGGGTTTTCCTCACCCAGGGCTGGCTTCTGGTAGAGAGTTGTCGGCATGCATCTGCTTTCCTCGAAGCAGTGCATAAGAGCCACGTAAGGAGGTCAGTCCCAAGTGCCTCACCTTTTGTTCTGTTGAATTTCATCCTGCTTTTGTCACTCCAGTTTTCAAGAGCAGCTTTTTGTCACAGCTTTTATCCTGCTTTCTGTGCCAAGACCTTTCTTAAATTGTCACAATTTGTCTATCCGTGAGTCCTGGGGAACACCAGCAGCAACCCAACCTGGTATGTTGTCTTATTGCCTCCTCCAGAGCCAGTTTCCTGCCCATCTTGCAATTCTTCATTCCCATCTCTTTCTTGGGTTCATCAAAGGTGAAGTAGACCTTGGCTGGCTGTTATCTAGAAAACACCTTTTATATAAGGGCTGGTCTGGCTCTTCCTCCTCTGTGTACTCTGGGATTTCTGTTCAAGGAAGTCAGCTTTGGGAACAAGAGTTACAGAAACTATATAATTACGGGCTCGAAAACCTTGTTATCTATTTCGAACACTAAACATACCTTCTATTTAGGTCCTCAATGCATTCAGACTGCTCAGCAAGACGGAGTGATTCATTACTTGGCTATTAGTAGCACCAAAGCCTCCCATGAATAATACGGTGGCTGCCCATGCGAGCCAGAGGGTTACAAGAAGATAGCGAGCAGGATGCGTGGGAGTCCCCTGACGAGTTGTCCGCAGCAGTGAGAAACAAGGCTGGGAGGGATTGGGGGCCTGCTCCCACCTGAACCTTACTGCAGCTGCAGTTAATCTGTGCTCTCTTCACACCTCTGGGAAGGAGGATTTAACAGCTTCCCTAGGCAATTACTTCTGGGAGGAATGTATTGATTTATTGCATTACTCTGTTTTATTACTCCAAGATAGTAAAGGAAAAAAAAGTTCTAATATTAATCTGACTCTTTCTCCCTGTGTAAAGGTGTGCCATGTTCACAGCTAGGCACGACAGCAGCAGCTTATTCCCTTCTCCTCAGGTGCAAAAGGCTGCCAGTGGACTTAACCACCCCGGTAATTGCTGCCGTAGCGCACTGCCTTGCCCTTTGCATTTGTCCTTGTTGAACTTCCCTGTGTTGTCTATTCTACCTGATATCTTTGCTTTGAACACAAGCTTTTTTAGCCTGTTCTCAGATAATTCTGCAACTCCAGGTGGCTTGGTGGGGTCAGCAAATGTAATCAAGATGCTTCTTTCTTCTGTCATCCAGGCCGATAATGAAATTATCAAGCGGAGCCCACCGAGTTCGTACTCTGTTTTTGTGCAGTGCACTCCTGAGACTGAATCTGGGTAGTGGTTTTAATCAGTATTGCATCTCCCATGTAATAGTTTCATCTAACAGATATTTCCTTACAGAAGTGTTGAATTAGGCCATGTCAAAAGCTAAGCCAAAGTCGAGATGCCTTCTGCTGCGCTCTTGCCTGAGGCCTCTTCTGTTGTAGAAGAAATTCAAACCAGCTAGACATGACTTGCTCTTGACAAATGTATGCTGGTTGCTGCTTATCTTGTTTTCTAGCAGCTTACAGGCAGTTTGCAAGATGATTTCCTCTTGTTTTTCCAAGTCAGGCAGTTAAACTCCTGAGGCTAACATCTCTGTAGTATTTCCTTTCCCCTCTGTTATATATAGACAGACACTCATGCCCTTTTCTGATAATCTGGATCCCCACAGATTTCGGGGGCAGGGGTCTGTTAGCAGCTTGCCAGCCACTCCTGGCAGTAACGCAGGACAGGTCCTGCCTTCTTAAAAACCTCAGCTCCTAGGAATGATCGTTTTCTTCCCTGTTCTAGTCCAAGATTTTTCTTGCCGCTGCCATTAGCTCAGAGCAAGACTTTGGCTGAGTGCTAATGCCCAGAAGTATAAAACACTGTTGTTCTTGGTGTCTGATAGCTGCCCTTCTGGAGTAGCAAGTCCTTTAGTCTCTCTTGCTAAAGCCTGACTTGTTACATTGATCTGTCTTGTTCTACTTAGAGCTTTGGCCTTTCTGGCACTTGTTTTGTTTTTTTGTCCTGGTGTGCTTGTGCTGTCTCCTGCGTGATTTCTTTAGTAATCTGACCCGTGCTCCACTTCCTCTGTGCTCACATGGATCGTGGGCGCAAGAAAAGCTTGGGATGTAGCCAGGGTTGTCTTGCACTGCGCTTCTTGCCTTTCCACTCCAGGCAGGTAGTTTGCTCAGTTTAAAGGAAGTGTTGCTTCTCCTTCAGTCCCGTTTTCTGCATTTTTCTTCCCCGCTCCCCGCTTTTTTCCCTCCAAAGAGTTGCATTCCCTGCAATCAATAATCCAGGTTCCCAAAATCGTTGCTCTTCCTCCCTCCCAAACCTTTCTTTTTGGGTCAAGAACATTCCCAAGGTAATCACGTGGAAATGACCTGTCCTGTGTTCCAGAGGATCCTGTTCACCAAGTCTTCAGCCACTTTGCCTTTAGGGTTTGGTAGTCTGCTGTTGGTCCCCAGCATGACAGCACCCAAATTCTTTTCCTCAACTGATCATTCACCAAAGTTGTTTTTTTTCCTCCACAGTTTCATTTCCATCTTCCTTCAGGGCTTCAGAGCATCCTTACAAAGCAATAACTGTTCCGCTCTATTCCCTTGTCCTCAACCAAGCAGCTCTTGTGTTGTGTTTCTGTCATAACAGGGTTGATGGAGTAATTCCTATGCCTATCAAATAATTTCATGTTCAAACCAACTCCAGGCTATTCTCCATCCTTCCTGTATTGCAGCAGAGCCATCTCAAGGGATCCCTGGTGTGTCCTGCTCTCCTCCTGTTGATCCATCCTCTCCCTCAGTCAGCAGTCCTGCTCTTCCCTTCCTGGCACGCTGAAGGGACAGCAAGGCAGGAGGAAAAAAAAAAAAGAAGAAATCCTGGCTCTGAGCTTGCTTCTGGCATTTTGATTTTTTTAGTTTGTAGGAAACAATCTGCTGCCTCTCAAAATATTGTTAATTGGCACTGGGGAGCCTGCCCACTTCCCATCTGAAGGAGTATGCCACGAACTCGAGTGTCATTCCAGAGATCCCACCCCCCCCAACTCCTTGCAGTTGCGAAACAGCGCCTGGAGAGGTCTTCTCCTTGCCTTTCCTTCGCCCCACACGCGTCTGTCCCTCTGTTTCTGCAGTTGGTGAGAACGTAGTCACAAGTTACCCTGCTAAATTCAGACTTTCTGGCCCTCGTGCCCTGTGGTGGTGCTGGAACACATTGCGTTGCTGCTCGCCAGGTTTCAGCTGACTGTACAGAACAAGTGCCCTCGGGTTAAAGCTACTTCTTACCCGTGCACAGGGGTGTTGAATTTGCCCTCGGCACCGAAGCAGCCACATTGGAATTCCATATTTACACCTGTCTCCTCCCTTTTCCAGAAACCAGAGCCTTGCAAGACAGCCACGGTGCCTGCAGAAGATGAGAGTGAGGAACTGCTTCTGGCAGGACATCATGATCTTCCAGCTGAACTGCAAGGCCAGGGGACAGCCCCGCATCAGGCTGAGCAAGACGATGACTTCTACATCAAAATTGAATTTGAAAAAGTAAGACTCACAAGGGGCCGGGCCATTTGGTCTTCAGAGGTTCAAATCGTTGGGATTTGGGTTTATTTCGGCAGAGACTGTGAGGCTGTTGTAGTAGAGCAGTTGCTCCCTCAGGCCTGGTTAACTCTTAAGCCTACTGTCATCAAAACAGGCTTGAGAGCAGTGTCAGAGCTAAGTGAGATTGGCGGCTTCTGTTTCACTGCTTTCATCTTACAGCTGTGGCTTCAAAAGGGGTTTTATTTGCCTGCCTCGTGATGCCAGTTGGCTGGCGCTCAGCGGAAATCTGAAACTGAGTGTGCAATTGCATCGTATGCTTAACCAAACTCCAAACTGCAGCCGGCAGGATCTGCAGCTGCCTCTGGTCCGTCTGCCCTGCTTGGAGGCAGCAGTGGGCTGGTGGTGCATCAAATCAGCCAGAAACCTAGAAAAGAAGGGGGGCAAAAAAAAAAAAAACAAACCAAAAAACCCCAAAGCTTTGCATCAGAGGAACGAGCTGGCTGTGAGGATTCCCGCGCCTCAGGGCTGCCAAAACACCTCCCTTAGAGGCAGCGTGAATGTGTCTGCCTGTGAGGACTGAACTAATGTATTTATCAATTCCTCTTTTGTCTTCGGGCAGGCTTTCGTTAAGCATCTGAGATGTGGGAATGTTTCACCCTGATTACCTGGAGTAGTTAGCAAATACTTCATGGCTATAGCACCGTGTGCCCAACCTTAGCTGGTGATTAGTCCGGCTAGGAGTGGAAATACTGGCTTGGCAAATATTGGAGAGAAGAAGGTGGAGGTTTAGGCTGAGGTTTTAGAAGACGTTGACTGTTGAATTCCCCTGACACTTCTGTTGTTATTATTATTATTTGTATTATTGTTACTTTTCTTGCACTTCACAAAGATCAGAATGAAAATCTGGGGAGGCAAGGTGTGAATCTGTATTTAAACTAAACCAGAAATCTCCTGCGAAGATATCCTTAGGTATATGTTTTGACAAAGCTTTGGTGCTCAGGCTCCTGCATAGAGATGTCGCACGTGTCTCTCCTGTCTATGGACAACTTACACCCTGAAAAAAAGCACAACTCAAAGGTGGCTTGCCCCGTTGAGGACTGTAGGGATGATGTGTAGAGGAGCATTTTGGTGAGGAAAGATGAGAAACGTGACCCCGAAGATGCTGATGCTGCTCTCTTACATTGCCTTCCAGTTCTGTGGTGGATTGGTGAAGGACTCGAGCTTGCCCAAGCCTCCCCAGAGGCTGCACACCAGTTACCAAGCTCCCGTCGTACTCTGGGCTGGTGCAGACCAAGAGGAAACCAAGAAGCAGGTTTGTCTGCTGGAGCCAAGTCCTCATTGTTTCGTCTCTGTTTTGGGACTGAAAGGTATTGAGTGCGGGGGATGCTGCTAGCTCAGATAAGAAGCCTCAAGTGCAGCCTTAATGTACAAAGCATCTGCTAGGTTTGTAAGTTTGTCAGTGTTGATGATGTCTCAGGTCTTGGGCAAACATATTGGGTTCTTTTTTTAAGATCTGTTGTGTCCGTAAGTGCAACCGTTACGTGCTCCTGCAAAATCTGGGATCTGAATAATACTGAAAGGTTGGAGGAGAAACGGGCTTCGTTCATTTTGCCTGGCAGAACAAAGGTGTTGCTTTCTGTAGTTGCATGGAGAGAGAGAAGTTGCCAGAAATGCTTTAAAAAAAAAAAAAAAAAAAAAAAAAAAGAAAGAAAAAAAGAACAAAACCCACTTTATCTTTTTTGGGGATAAGGCTGGCAGTATAAAGGTTTCTACCATATCAGCACCTAACAGGCATCGGGATGGTAGCTTTCAAGCACAGACTGCAGGCCTGATGCTGAGTGTCTGATTTAACGATGAGAGCTTACCAGCCTGCGTCCAGAGTCTGGCTCATGCTAATCGAGGCAATGCAAAGAGATGATGTTTCTCCTGGATGCCTAAAGGAAGTGACTTTTATTTTCCCACTTCCTTCTGACATGAAGAGGAACACTCCCCTTTTCTTTTGTTGGCTTTCTTGCAGCTTACAGTGTAAAACTTGAAAGGACTTTGAACGAATTGCCTTTTTTTTGTTGTTGTTGTTCTTTATATGCATTTTTCCAACAGCCTGATCCAAAATCCGGTTGTGGTTTCTAGGCGGTGTGACAGCAGCTGGGGCTTGTCAAACCGCTCCTTCCCCCAGCAGTTCCCTCTGCCCCTTGCTTTTTATCTCCTTGGCTCTGATTCACCCTGAGATAACTGGTTTTGCAGCACTCTCCTTTGCCTGGGTTTTTTCCATCTGGCTTTCTCCCCCTTCAGCCTGGTGATCTCTCCTGCTTCTTTATCTCCAGCTGTGCGGGGCTCTCTCCGCTGGGTGAGATGGACAAACTCTTGGCATTTATGAGGAAAAATCCACACCTCAAACTTCCTGGCATCATGGTGCTCAAACTAGCAGTGTACCCGCTCATTCCCATGTGTGTGGGAGGACATTTGGTGTGAGCTTCAGCCAGGTTTCCCTACCCCTGTTGCATCCGTGGGGTTAAGCTGAAGCTCAGACATTAAACCTCTTTATGTGCTCAGTACCCGTATGGGAGCTGTTCCCTGCAGGGCTCTTGGATTTGTCCCAGCGGTGACTTTGCCACCTCTGTAGTTCTCCTGCGTGTAGTGGGTCCAGCTCGGTGTTGCTTGCAGTGAACCGCAGAGGGCCACCGGTCTCCAGGTGGATTGAAATTCTTGGACTGTAGCTTGTAGTGCTCTGGAGGATTGGGCTGAAGTGGGAGCCAGCTCTTTCACCCCCAGGAAGGTGAGACTTTAGGAATTTTTAAGGTGGCAGAGCTTCCATCCGTAGGAAGGTTCAGTCGAGGGATGCTGGTACGGAGCGCTCTGCTCCCAGATGTCTTGGTCCTCCTCTCCTAGCTAACCACCGTCTCTCCAGCTTCTCAGCCCTGGGGCGTGTGCACGAGGAGATGTTTGAGGATCCCTTTGGGAAGGAGCGAGGTTTCTGTCCTGGTAGACGTGTGCCCCAGAAATCAAGCTGGGCACCGATACCGCTTGGTATCGGTCCCAGACGTCCTTCTCAGAGGTGCCTCTTCTTTCCTGCAGCGTCAGAACGAGTACCTGAGATACAGGCGCCTCTTCATGAGTATCGAGCGAGAGCAAGTGAAGGAGCAGCAGAGGCAGAAAGAGAGGCAGAAGAGAATTGCTGAGTGAGTACATGCGGATGAGCGCCAGCCTCTTGGTGTCGCCTCCTTCATCGCAGGCAGGGCCCTTCTTAAGGCTGGAAAGGGCTTGTGTGCTTGTCGGCTGTGAACCAGGCAATGGTGCTTTGGAAAGCACTTCTGCAGCCCAAATGCGGAGGCCTTCAGATATGAAAAAACCCCCACGTGATGGGTAGCATTCTGCCTCCTTGGCCGCAAGCTGCCCCTGATGGATTAAAAAGGCCACGTTACCAACTTTTTAAAAATCAGGGAGTATGTTGAAAGAAGCTCTGCAATTCGGATGCCAGTTGTAAAGCCTGACTTTCTCCTGGGTTTATTTTAGTTGCGCAATCTGTTAACCCTGGGGTGGGATTCATTCGACCAGCCCCCCAGGAGAGACTCTTGGGCCATGTTGAGTCCTTTAGAGGTCCTCAGCGCTTCTCTGCCTACTCTCTGAGTCCCCGTGCAGCTTGGGTAGGAGTTGGAAGCCGAAACATCAGGCTGGGAGAGTTGCAGCTCACCAAAGTGTGACTCTGGGCAAGTGATCCCAAGACTCTCTGCTACAGTCCATGTTTAGAAACTTTGGGGTGAGGTCACGTTGTTGTTGTTAAACTGATGTTATCTCTGGGGTTTTGAATATCGGACCCTTCACCCTCACGGCTATAAACATATATATTGTGTAATAAAAAGATCTCCCAGCATTTGTTCTGGACTTGAAAACTCGGAGTCTGCGTAAAAGTATCAGTACTTGGTTTGGTCACTTAGTCATCTTCTCCCTTTTAAGGAGTAATAAACTCTACAAATTCACACCAAAATAGGGAAGAGAGTCTAGTTTGTGGGGTTTTTTTGTCTTTGCCTTGCTTTAAAATCCAAGAATGTAGGTCTGACCACCTCTGGCTCTGCAGCAGGCAGGCTTTGTGGGAGCAGCACAGGCACCCGAGGGCAGGATTTTCATGGTCACTTTTCGGAGGGGAATTGCCAGTCTAAAGAAATGCTCCTCCAGCCACGTTCCTGACGTTTAAATTGGCACTCGGGAGCTTTGGAGGCCTTTTCTGGCCCTGCGAGTGCTGGCGAGACACCAGGGACTTCCTAGTTAGTGTGTTATGTTTTTATTGTATTATTTTTTTTTACCCCATTGCAGGGGTGCTGCCGGAGCTGCAAGATCCTCGGAGCATATGCAGAAAGGAGCTGGTTTTGTAATTACTTAGTGTAAAGCCTTAAGTTGGCCTTGGTCTTATTTTCTATAGCAGAAGATTTATGGTGGGGTAGCTAGGGCTCTATTACCACTTCATTTAAAAGACATTTTGGAGTTTATAACTTGACTAGAGACGTTTGGCTTCAGCACTTCTGGATGTAAAGATTTGCCCCCCCCCAAATGAAGTAACATCCGAAATGTCTCGTTCAGTTATGCTTTCTCCCCCTGGCTTCTACCCAGCCTTGATTTTTTTTTTTTTTTTATTTTGTTTTATTTTTTTAATGCCCTTTGGCAGTGATCAGCTTGTAACATGTTACTGCATTTGGTACTCATCAGTGGGAATAAAATGGCAGATGCTTCAGTTTAAAGTCTTTGTGCTTCGTAATTGCCGTTTCTCAAGGGAACGTGCTTTGCATTTGGTGTGACTTACACAACCCACGTTCCACCGAGTGCCGTGTAGGTGCAAGGGAGATTGAGGAAACAGAAGAAGATTTGGTTAAAAATGCCTCTTAAAGCCTATTTTGGAGTAGGGGTGAGATTCTTGGAGCTTCTCTGCTGCACCGAGCACTCTTCTACATCCCTGTTGTGCTCCCTGTCCTGGAAGCTGCAAGGACAGCTTGCGGTAGGAGCCAAGCTGCCCCACGATCAGAAGAAATCAGAGTGGGGAGGCTGAGCTGCTGCTCCTTTCTGGAGGATCTAAAAGAGCTCAGGCACTGCTCTTGGTTTCGGAAGGACAGCAGAGCAGCTCTTTTGGGGAACCGCAGGTGGCACTTCTTAACGGGAGCCCGTGTGAATGTGATGCGGGAGGGAGCTGGAAGGAGAAGGCCATGATGGTGATAGAACTAGCAGGTGGGAGGAGGTCAAGGGCAAGAGAGCATTCATAGGCTAGTATTTCCATATGGGGGAAAGAAAGGAGGCTCAGAGAGCATTTTTGACCATTTTATCTTGAAAGCTGTTGGAAAGTCAATGCCACAACTAATGCAGGGGCACTTTCCCCTGCCATGCGTAGTTTGGGCAACGGCAGCAGCAGCATCTAGATCTGCTTGCCCTGATCTCCCAGCCCAGGGCCGGTGGGGAATGGAGGTTGCGATGGGGAAGCTCCTTCTCTAAGCGTGTGTGCGTGCCTGCAGGATTAAGAGCAAGAAGGAGAACCAGCGCCGGGTGGAAGAGCAGAGGATGCAGGAGATGGCCGGCCAGCCAGAACCCGCCCTGGGAGAGGGAGCCTGTGAAACCCTGGCCCAGCTTCAGCTGGAGGAGAGGAAAGAGAAGAAGGTTAAGGACAAACAGCAGCGAAATAAGGAGTACGTGAGGTACGGCCAGATCCCCTCTCCTCGTGCGGAGCCGGGTGTTACTGGCAAAGGTGAATGTTTTATCCCTTGCAGGTACATCGAAGCTCTACGGGCTCAGATGAGGGAAAAGATACAACTATATAACATCGACTTGCCCCCACTGTGCTCCTGTGGGTCCGATTTCTGGGACTCCCACCCGGATACCTGTGCCAACAACTGCGTCTTCTACAGAAACCACCAAGGTAGGAGCTCCTGCTTTTGCAGAAGAGGCGCTCAGACCTGGATCTCTGATTATACAGGGAGAAGTCAAACCTGGCTAGACGTTTCTGTGGTGTTGGGCCCCTGTGCTCCTACAAATATACTCCAGAGAGGGCAAGTCAGGTGCTCTGCTGCTTGTTTCTAACCCGACCTCTGCCTTTGTCCCTTCAGGGAGCTTAGTGGCATCCTCAGCAAAGCACCAGCCTCTGTAATGCATTAAATAATGCTGCTGTAACACAGACCTGTGTTGACAGGGCAAGAACCGTAAGGAAAACACTGCGAAACAGGCTCATTACGGGCATGGAAAAACCCCTTTGCCTTAAACGCGGAATCTTCTGTAGGGAGGATGCACGAAGATGGCAGAAATTGTCTTTGTTAGCTGACGGACAGTGCTCTGATCTTGAGTGCAGCTTGGCAAAATACCTGGCTGAGCAAGTGGGAGTCATCATCTAGGGGGAAAAAAAAATGGAGAACTTGGGGCTTTATAAAAATCTTCAGCTTTGCTGCTTTGCGTCGCGTACTGCTTTGTAATTGTGAGTGTACAGAACGTACAGACAAGCACATGGAAAACTACAGACATGTTGATTTATCTTAAGAATCAGTTCTTCGCTCTCTGCTTTACTGTAGAAGTCCGATGCCAAGCCCAGTTTTGGGCCATAAGTGAAACTCTCATCTCTTAACGCTGCTTCTGTGTCCGTTTCCCGCTCAGCCTACAGCC
The DNA here is from genome assembly GCF_000687285.1 of Phaethon lepturus. Taxonomy (NCBI): domain Eukaryota; kingdom Metazoa; phylum Chordata; class Aves; order Phaethontiformes; family Phaethontidae; genus Phaethon; species Phaethon lepturus. The sequence continues at coordinate 1,788 of NW_010534968.1, read as the reverse complement.
ACGCTCTGCAGTCCGTCATCTTGTCCTGCGAGCCCGCAGACACGAGCCCCTCGGCGAGGCTGCCGCTCCGAGACCTGGCCACGCTCTGCGTTCGCTCGGGGAAGCATCTGTGATGAGGGCAGCCGTGTGTCTCCTGCCTCCCGGCATTTTGGTGACAGTTGTAAGTAGAGAGCAGGGCTGTGCCCTGTCCTACCTGCTCCAGCTGGCACGACGGCGCCTTTGCTGTCCTTCTCCTTGGGCTGGGCTTTAAGCTGCACCTCTCCCATTTTGCTCTGTGCATGTGGCCGGCTGGCCCGGGAGCACGGGGCAGTGGTTGGTGTGGAGGAGCCGGTTGCCTGCGGGGCTGGTTTAGAGGCAGGCCCTTCAATTTCTGTGTTGGACTGTGGAATAAAGTGCTTGCAAATGTTGTCTGTCTCATTTGGAGTGAGAAATGAGGAGAAATGAGAATATCTCTTTGGGCTAGGAATGGGGAGGGTTCCTAACCTCTTCCTTCCCCCTCCCTTCTCCCCATTTCTCTAGGGCTCCTGCCAGCCCCTGCCTCTCGGGTCACGGTCCAGAGCCAGGTATTTATTGCCCCTTTGCCTTCTTCCGGGTGAGGACCTGTCCTCCAGTAACATCCACCCAGCTTGGTACCCGACTTGCTTTCTCCCAGCCTCTATTTTGCTCTGGAAAGGAGCTTTTTCCTAGGAAAATCTATTTAGTCTCCAGGTGTGCGCAGCCTCTCAACAGGGGTTGCTGGAGCAAGATCCTTTTTACCAAAAATGACACCGGTGGGGTAATGCGTTCCTGGATGGAGGTTGCACCATAACCCGTCATTAATATTGACTGCTTGCCAGCACCTCTCCAATATTAACCGTGGCAGGAAGGATGGGCGGCCTTTTTCCTAGGAAAATCTATTTAGTCTCCAGGTGTGCGCAGCCTCTCAACAGGGGTTGCTGGAGCAAGATCCTTTTTACCAAAAATGACACCGGTGGGGTAATGCGTTCCTGGATGGAGGTTGCACCATAACCCGTCATTAATATTGACTGCTTGCCAGCACCTCTCCAATATTAACCGTGGCAGGAAGGATGGGCGGCCGAGGGTGCTGGGCGCTGCTTCCCCGCTCCCC
>NW_010534968.1:0-563 GCF_000687285.1 Phaethon lepturus | reverse complement strand
CCTCCATTCCCCGCTCCCCCAGGAGAATCATTCACCGACTTATTCGTGGTGGCCAGTGCTATTTATTAACCGCCATTTGCGTCAGGGGAAGATGCCGCAGATCTAATAAGGGGTGTTGTGGTGCGTTTGTGAAGGGCAGGATCTGGCCAGGGAGGTTTTTGCATGTGCCTGGGCCGGGGAAGCAAAGGGCTAAAGCTGCAAACGTGTTTTTTAACTGATTTCCGGGCAGGGCTTCATGCCGGGGCAGCTGGGGACAAGAGCTTCCTTGGCAGGTCCCCAGGCCATTGCTCGCGCCCCGCGGCCCCACATTTCCCCCTCTCCACGGGGGCCGGTTCGGGGCGTCGTTCGAGGGAAGGGTGGTGAAATAAGGCCCTGGCTGCTCCTCGGCCTCGTGCTCTGCCCCTTGCCCGGCTCCAGCCCGGCGGCGTGAAAGGGGCCCCGGGGGGGCGGGAGGCTTTCTCCTGCCATCAAATTGGTGGGAGAGGAGCGTTGAGTGTCCCCGTGGATGAACCCAAGGGCCGGGCTGGGGGGCTTGGCCGGGCCCGGGATGCCGGAGCCCTCTC
>NW_010534967.1:0-12177 GCF_000687285.1 Phaethon lepturus | reverse complement strand
CCCCTGATGGTGCTTCTGAAGGGGAGGGCAGAGCTGTGCGTGAGCGCTGGCCGAGTCTGACCTGTGTGTTAGTAGTGTCTTTTATTTTTCTGTAACGTCGTGCATAAACGATGTAAGGTTTATTTGGAGTGATACTACGTGTTACCTGTTTTAAAGGATAAAATAAAGCAGTTGCATGTGTGCCCTTACTGACGAAATAATCGTAGAGGCAGCATGCTGACAGCAGTTACTAAAGAGCTGCGGGAGAGTAAGGTTTCTTTTTGGAGATTGCATGCGATGCTTCGTGCAGACGTTTCACATGACGTTACCGAGGCTGTAAGCTCTCGGTAGCGTGGTAGCACGAGTTCAGTTCACTCGCTGGGAAGAATCTGCCTGTGCAGGGTTTGGGCCTCCCTTTGTCAGGCGTATTCTGAGCTGAATTTCCCTTCTCTCGCGTGTGTGTGAAATAACTGTAGTATGTAATTCATAGTACCATCAGTTCTGCTCAAATAAAAGTATCTCGAAAATTAAGTTAAGGTGTCATGTTTTAATATCTATGTATAAGTGTAGTTGTTGTCATGCTTACAAAATACACTGCTTGTTCTCAGATCCTGCCTGGTTGCAGGTAAAGGATAATTAAGAGTCATGAGATGGTGTGATAATAGCTTTTAAGTTATGTTGGTTAGGTATAAAATTGCTGTTAAGACACCAACATAGATAATACTTACTACCTTGCATATAGAGACTAGTGTCCTGACTGTCACCGTGCAGAGTTATAATGGAGGATGTTGGTGCTGACCTTGCCAATCACCATTCTCAACAAAACATTTCAGTTGTAGGATGTTGGTGATTTTACTTATGTAGTTTTGCAGAAATACTCTACTGCTTCTTCACCCCTGATATTAGGGAAGGGGAATCCTTAAAGGAAGGAAGAATACTTGCCAAGGTGCATTAGTTCTCAGACCTTTTAACTATAACTAGTTTTGCTGCTAACCATACTAATTTTCTGAGTACAGATCGCACATATCTTCCTCTTTCACAAAAAAAATTATGAAAACTAGAACAAGAATGCAACATGTTGGACTCATAAGGGCTGTTATTCTGATCGTTTTAAACTTTCATTTGTTAGATTTGCTTAAGAAGAAATTTTAATTTGTTCTTGCAACAATTAATGTAACGTATCACAGCAAAGGTAAAGTTTAACTGTATCTACTGTTCCTAGATACAGTTGGCTAAAGTATACTTGGGTTTAAGTCTGAGCTTTTATTGTAGACCATTACATTTAGATGAACTGTCTAGTATCAGTAGCCCAAACTGTGTGTCTCAACATGTGTTGAGATGTCAGAAGGGATGAAATTGCATGTCCTATCTCTGCAGTTGTTTGATCACTTTTAATGAAGTCTAAAATAAATCTTTTGAAGTTCAAAATGGAATAGGAACTTAAAATGTGTTTCACCTGTGTACATGCATGTTATCTTACACCAGCTGTCAGAAATGGCTGACCAAGGTATTGAGTGGTATTATGTGAAGAATGCTTGAAGGGAAGCTCTTTACTCTTTTTATTTTGTTTTTCCCCTGATATAAAATTATGCAGCGCATTCCTAACTTGAAAATTTAAAAATCTGTGTTTATGGTTCCTCATCTTCACATCACCTGATAATCTTGGGGGTGGGGGCTGTTACATTTGTTGTGCCACCTACGTCTCTGAAAAGTCAAAAAATTTGGAAAATTACTGATTTGACAAATTTGTTTCGTGTTTTTGTAGCACGTCAGTGCTTTCATGCTATAAAGTTGATAAAGAGAGACTGCCTTCCACCACTGCATATCGCGAGATGTGCATCTACTGCCTCTGTGCCTCGCATAACTACGCATTATACAATTCATCCTCGGGACAAAGACAAACGATGGGAAGGTAAGCGAAAAAAATGCATTCTTTAAAAGCTTATTCATTTATTTAATTTATTGCTCAGTTTTAAAGACACTGAAATGTGTTGCTGATTTTTTTCTTTTTACAGAAATTCTCTACTCCTAAATACAGTACCAATATTAATTAAATTTTGTGGTTGCTATCTCACAATGGGTGTCGTTAGTGCTATAAAATGGGATCAGATTAAACTTGATCCTAGTTATTTAAAGCAAATATATAAGCTGCTTTTGCTTTAGTGACTATCACAACAAGATTTAATTCTGTCAGGTGTGTATCTGTTGGATTCTTTCAGTTGTTCTGACCATGAGAGTTTGTGAGAAAAGAAGATTAATTTATATGTCTGGACATTCCAGTCTCTACATTCAGCAATTTTAATGGCTTCAATTCCATAAAAGGCACTGATTAATTAGTGTAAAATAAAGTCACATGTTCTGACTAAGGGCCTTTTTTCTTTTCTTTCTGCCTTACCTAGAGTTTCACTGAGTGTCTTTGATACAGCTAGCCAACTGGGCTCTTAAGTTTAACGTCCTAAGGTGATACCTATTTATGGTGTATAGAGATTGAGTATAGGTTTTTATGGTATATCTCCTTACAACTTAAAAAGAGCTAATTTTACACTGGGATGCTAATGTTCTTCTGCACTCTTAAAAGTATTGAAGTAAGGAGTCTATTGAATATTTAGCCTCCTTTTATGCAAAGTAATACTCCTGGGATACCCAGTGGCCAGTATCACAAAGAAAGGTTTAGTGAGAGAGAGGCTGGGGGTAATTAGAGATCGGTTTATATTGTTATCTTTTTTTTCTATTAAAGGGGTAAACATGGAAAGATTTGCAGAGGAAGCTGATGTTGTCATTGTTGGAGCAGGCCCTGCGGGTCTTTCTGCAGCTATTCGGCTGAAACAGTTAGCCGCTGAGCATAGCAAAGAAATACGTGTTTGTCTGGTGGAAAAGGCTTCTCAGATTGGTGCGCATACACTGTCTGGTGCTTGTCTTGAGCCAAGGTCCTTACAAGAACTCTTTCCGGACTGGAAGGAGCGGGGGGTATGTATGAGCATATAAACACTGGAATTAATCCCTAGCTTGTAATGAACACCATATCTGACTCATTCTGGTATGACTTAGTGCCTTGGTACCATTGGTACTTAATACCATTTTAAAATACGTTGATCTAACAAAACAAAAAAACCCCCAGGTAAATCTTTTTAGTCTGTTTCCTCTAGTTTGACAAAGCTAAACTTTTATGTCTACAGAGATATGCTATGGCCTTTTCTCTTTTATGTAGCAGTCTTACTGCATATATGCAGTATGTCTGGTGCATCCTGGGATGCGCTACACTTAGTGCATTTGTGCGGAATCCAACTCTCGTGCACAAGCAGTAACATGGTCGAGTCTTAGCAATGTCAGACTTGTTTCTGTACAGTAGATCTTCATAGTCTCAGGAAATGGTGCATAGTACACTGATTTTTGTGCAGACATAGTGGTGTAACGAATGCCTGAGAGGCTTTTAGGAGGGAGGACAGCAAGAAATGAACAGCTGCCTGCTGTTCACCTGGGAGCTGCAAGAAATAGGCCGTCAACTAGTTGTTTTGTTTTACTGGGTTAAATATGCAAGCTGAGCTGCCTTCTTTAGAAAGGTCTAGAATATTGATGTAGTACAAGCCTGCACGCAAACTATACAAGTGATTTTCCAGGCCCTGTTCCATTTTTTTTTTACCTCAGTAGTTGTGTTGATTCTTACCTGGTTAGTGCCTCAGTAGTCATTATAAAGTACTTTACTTCTCTCTTGTGATACCTTCCTACAGAAGTAGGTATTAAACCTTTACTTGACTGCCAGTTCAATTGTTTTATTTTATTTGTTGTTGCTTTTGTTGGATTGGCTAGAAAAACAGAACACTCAGTACTGATTCTATGTTCTTCTTTTTTTTTTACGTAGGCTCCACTTAATACTCCTGTAACTGAAGACAAGTTTGGAATTTTAACAAAGAAATCTAGAATTCCAGTGCCAATTCTTCCAGGTAAAGTTTAGTGAGGTGGTAGGGAGTCATGTTTCTCTGTGTCTTTTTCAACTTTTCCATGAATCAGATGATTTTGATTACACGTAGTACAGCAAGCATATGTAGAACAATGATAGCTTACAGTGATAGGGTCTATGTAGGTGATGGCTGTGATAATGCGTGATGTTACTGTGAAGATAGTAGCTGTAGAAGGTATGACACCTGATGTATAAAACTTCTGTTATTTTGCTTAGCATTCTGTGTTTTGTGTGTGTGCGTCTTTTTTGCCTAGGACTTCCGATGGTTAATCATGGAAATTACATAGTACGTCTGGGCCACTTTGTGAGTTGGCTAGGTGAACAAGCAGAAGCTTTGGGTGTTGAGGTCTATCCAGGCTATGCAGCATCTGAGGTAATAATGACATCAGTATGTATATAAAAAGTGTTTTTGGAACCCCCTTCACTCCACTCCCGATTATTTGTACATTCACAACTTTCCTCTTAACAGAAGCGTATTGTGAAAACTGTGTTTCAGTGTCTAAATTCCCTGGCTCAAATCCAGCAAAGTGCAAGTGGATCATACAGTATGTTAACAAATACGTAATCTTCAAGTTTGACCATTAAAGACATAGTGCTTAGAAGTTCTGCATTAGAACTTCTAATAAGTGGATTAAAATGACATGTTATTAAAATGTTTTTCTGTTTGTTTAAATATTTCCAAAGGTTCTTTTTCATGAAGATGGTAGCGTGAAAGGGATAGCAACTAATGATGTAGGCATTCAAAAGGATGGAGCACCCAAAGTAAGTAGCTATCTTCCCCATTGCTAGGGGTCTAATTATGGAAATTGTGATGTATCTGCTTCTACTACTACTGTAGTCTTGCTGCAGCTTAAGAAAAAGTATAAAATTCAGTACCTGTCTTCCCTATCCATATATAAAACGGATGGATTATCCATGAAATTTCTGGTCTCAGTATGTTATAAACTTCTGAGATTATAGAAAAAGCCTTTCTTAGAAAGGAGGTTTGTTTGAGGGTGACTTGAAGGCAATATTGTAAGGGTGCTTTGGCATATGTGAAATCAGGAAACAAAGGAAAGGATTCCAGGAACTCCTAGAAAAAAGGTGCTAAGGGGAAATAGAAAGCTGTTGTCCAGCTGGTAGCTAGCAACCTGAGTGTGTTTCTGGCTGATCTGTTCTCTTTGATATTTACAACTGCAGTCACATTTGCTGACACTCTGTCTACTTTGTTGGGGCAAGGTACACACTGAATCTTTATACCTTTTTGCTGGTTGGTCACATTTCTGTATCCAGAAGGTGACTCCCTGACCTAAGTGTCAGACTTTGGCTGATTTTTAGTGGAATTCAGAACCTGTGGTGAGCACATGACTTCCCTATGCAGTACGTAGGGAGAATTTGGCATCTCAGAAAAACTCAGAATGACTTTCACACAGAATTATCTGGGAACAGAAATTCTGGCTACAAGTGTTTTCTTAATATCTAGTTTCTTTTATAAGGTTTCTTACTAGTTACATGGAGTTTTGAAGAAGTACTTACTTTCACATAAAAGTGTGGGCTACTTTTCTCATTTAAGGCAGGGGATGAGAAGAAAAGGCTCATTCTTCTTTTAAGAGAATATAGCCAGTGGAGGAGGAAGGGGTGTCAGGGAAAAGTAATATATTTTCCTAGTAACATTTAGTTTCTAAGTTACAAGACAGACAATATTCCCAAATAATATTGTCTGTTCCCTTAGGGTATAGATACTCTCCCATTTTCCGGTATGTATTTTCTCCAGTAGGAGGCACAAGTAATGCATACAACTTGCTGTGGTAATAATTTTGTTTCAAAATGGGAAGGAACTATGATATTTTTTTTTAAAAGCATCCTCAAAACCTAGATTTCCCCCCCCACCCCGCCCCATTTATTCTGGAAGAGTGTGTCTATTAAGTTCTTTAATGTACATAATTCGTGTGCCACTACTGCAAACTTTTTGAATATTTGAGTGTTTTAACTGTCAGGTCAGCTGATAATACCTCCAGCATATAACAGTTCAGGTAAATAAAAGTAGTTTGTATAACCTTCAAGGCAAGAATATCTTCAATGTGTTTGTACAGAGCCTAATCAAATAGACTGTGGTTAATGAATAGAGTTTCACCTTGCAGTCGGCACCAATCAAACAAAAATGCCAGTGGTAAAAATACATAGTAAAAAGTTGCACATTGATCCTTGTATAGTGGCTGGAGAAGGAGGTTAACTGTGAAATAGAGCTTTGCACATTACAGAAATGCTTCAAATTCATGAATTTCTGATATTTACACTATGGAGTTGTAGTTAATTGGTTTGGTTTATATAAATCTACTTCAAATTGGACAGTATATATTTTTAATCTCTAGGTCAAATAGTATGTCCCTGTAGTTCTCTTAGTAATTTGTAAGGTTAATTCATTTTCAGGTTGACAATCAGAAATTCAAAGAATATACAAAAAAATTGGCAAAATCTTGTAAAAGGTAATTCCAGACTAGAGGGAATGTTTTCATTTGCTAGCCTTTTTCAGAGGTTTCCCACCAGTAAGTTACAAGCAGATTTCACCTGAGAGACAATTTAAAACCAAAGCAATAAGCTTCTCCTGGATGTATGCTGGCTTACCTTGAGATGGTTTTATTGGGTACTGCTGGATATCTTCATCCAAAACTGTTTTTCAGCATTAAACTTTCTGTCTCAAATTAAGCTTTTTCCTTTTTTCCCCTGCAAGATTATGTATATTTAGAATGTTCTATCCTTACATTGCAAATATAATCTAGTAATATTCTCGTCCAGCGTGCTCACATATGGAGGTGACATGCTCATACGTGAGTCTGGTGATTCCCCTTATCTTACTCTCAATCTAATTGTTGGAATTTTTGATGAGAAATTTTTTTTTAATGATACTTAATGCTAGTTTAATTCTACTGTATGTTTTAACATGTAAGATTGGTATAATATTATAGTAACTATTTTGAGGTGGTGGGTTTTTTGGGGGGCAGGGGTGATGCAGGTTTTTCTGATCTGGTGTCTCTGTTGACAGAGAGAGAGAGGCTAGAGCCTCTGTCATATGTGTGTGTGAGGGGGAACAATATTTTATTGTGATATGACTTTGTGAGCAAAAATTGAAGTGTGAAGTTATAGGTTAAGATTCTTTGTTGTGTCAGGGTTTCTTTGCACCATATGAATGAGCAGATGTTCCTCCGATCTGGAAGAGATTCTCTTTCTCAGTAACAAATGGCAATTCACTGTAGTGTTGCTCTACTGGAATCCCCTTACAAGATTTGCCAGGGTTGCATCATGGTTGTGTGGAAAAGAAACCTGGACTAAAACCATAGCTTGCAATGGTTTGTAGGTTCTGGGCAGCGGCACAAAGTAGTGTAAAATCACTTTATTGTCCTCTAGTTTCTTGCCATGAGTTTGGTGTGGCACAGATCTAACTACTGATGAAATGCTCTACTTTTGCAGCCTACCTTTGAAAGAGGCTTGGAACTCCATGCTAAAGTCACAGTCTTCGCTGAAGGTTGTCATGGCCATCTAGCCAAACAGCTGTACAAAAAATACAATCTAAGGGAGAAATGTCAACCCCAGAGCTATGGCATTGGACTGAAAGAGGTATCACCTGCATAATTTTAACAGTTATGGAAAATACTGTGAAGCTATAAGGTAGTTTCTGTTTGCTTTCAAGCTAATTTATGTAAGATGTTAGAATGATAGGTTTTGAGTTACACTTTCAGAATTCAGAATCTTTGCTATTCTGAAGCTGATCAGAGAAGACACTCTCGTGACTGTTTTGTTTCAGCTGCTTCTTCTATATGTGTTATAATTAGAGGTACCTGTGAATCCACTCTGTTAATGTCTTAATTTGATTTTAAATTACATTCATTTGTGAAATCTGTTTTCAGTGCCTTTACTAAGTGAGAGAAGGACTCATGCTGCCTAATTTTAGGGGATTTTAGTACCTGAGGAGAAAAGCCTTTCTATGGATTTTCTGTATATTCATGAGTGAGAAAAGGGCTGTTCCAGATGATGACTTATGCTCTCTGAAATTATGCTCTCATCTTCTGGATGACCTTTTTTTCCCCAAAAAATTCCCTTCACAGGGCTTATAAAATTGGGATAAGGATCAGGTTTCCTTTTTGAAATATTTTATACTCAGGAAATATGACTCATGAAAAAGAACTGTATTATTTTAGAATATGTTCAGAGTTTGACTATAACATATTCTTTATTTATTACTTTAAGGATGTACTTCCAGCTACAAAATATTTGTTAAGTAATTAGTTTACACTTCTGCAGAGAATAACCTGTAAATGTTCTTATGTATGATATAGTCTTAGTTACAATTTCTAATACCTAAATTGTCATTAAAGTAGTGTTTAGCTGCTTTAGAATTCCTTTGCTTCCAGATGAGACTGTGTCTGCTTTTGAAAATAGTACAGTCCAATAGGAATGTATCTGTAAAGTGAAATAGTTGGTACTGATGAGCTGATATCCATACTATGCAAATTTCAGGGTTATTTTTACCTTGGACTTTTTCTGGTCTAGTCCCATGGACTGAGTGCCCTTTCATGACTGGAATGCTTTAGGCTGACCTCTGGACAGTCTAGTTTAGTTTCATGCAAAAGTAATCCAGTTCATGCCTTCCATGGCTGCTGTACATTGTGAACCAAAGCACAGTAAGTGGGAGGAATCAGGAGTCCCGTTCAACAATGTGTTCCTTAATCTAAGCTAATGTAAATGTGTCCTCCATGCTTGAGCTGATCTAATGGTGCTCAACTGCCCTCTGTCATCAGACTGTAGCTGGCACATAACTCCATGGTGAAGACATGTTTTGTGAAATGAGCAGAGAATTGAGTCACTAGCAGAGGCGTGAAGATGCTTCTGTGAGTTCATCATGGGTCAGACAAGTACTGGAGATGTGTAGGAGAGAGCAGAGAGAGGACAGCCTGTTTGACAGCAAATATTTGGATCAACTCAAACATATTGTTAAGCCTGACCTTGCAAAACTTGTGAAGAAATTGCAGTGATTCATATGAAAAAATAAAGTTTTTAAAGAAAGGAGTCAATTTAAGCATTGCGTTCCTTAGCAGAAGTATCTACCAAAGTCACTAACATAAAGGGTCTTGTGTTTGAATGAAAATTTCGGGTATAGTGCTGGAGTCTCAGTCATGTTTTCTGATGCACAACATTTCAAGAAAGAAAAGTATTAGGAAATTCTTAAATGGCAATCCAAAACAAGTATTATACTACCTGATATTTTGCTGTATGAGTTTATGCATCGGTCATAGCAGTAAATTTATTTTCTTCTATGCTTAATTGTGTGTTTCTCTCTTATTGTGTTATTGAAAGGACGTTACTTTGCAATAGAAAGTAATTTTTTTTGTGATCTTCATTTCAGTTATGGACTATTGATGAAAAGAAATGGAAACCAGGAAGAGTAGAACATACTGTAGGCTGGCCTTTAGACAGACATACATATGGAGGATCCTTTCTTTATCACTTAAATGAGCATGAACCTTTAGTTGCTCTTGGATTTGTGGTAAGTGATGTTTTTTTCATGCTTGCTTGTTTTTGTTTGGTCTTCATTTTTATGCAGTTTCTTTTCGTTGTTTTAATGTAAAGATAAAAACACAAGAATAGCAATAGACCAAATTTAGTACTTTCTCAGTCTTAAGAGTGTTTATTCTCATATTAGGGAAGGTTAATTTGTCATATTAATCTGCCTTTAATCCAGTGTCTTTTATTAAGAGCAAAATGGAAAACTTACAAATAAATTTTTTTGCAAACCAAACAAATTTTGGTCAAGCCAAAACCAGACTGTTAATTAAAACTGTGCTTGCAAATTTTTGCAAGTTAAGGAAATATCTAAATCACGTGCACTTTTTACAGTTCAGTTTCCTCATTCGTGTGTCAACCTGGAGTGCCTATGCACTTCATGAGAGAAGTGTATGAAGTGGAAGCACTCTGCAGTTCCACAAGCAGCATCCCTTCCATTTCTGAGATCTTTTAGTTTGTTCTTATCATTCTTCACCCCCATTCGACTTGCCCTCTTTTGCAACTGTCTTTCTGAATTGGACAGGCAGCTTCTTCCTTCTTACTGCCTGTATCAGAAGCATTGAGATCACTAGAGAGACTGTGTCATTCTGCCAGGCAGCGATGCAAGGAGCAATGGTAGGAAACGTCTTTCTAGCACCTACTGTCCTAAATGAAGCATGCACTGTTTATCCTGTGCACGTGCTTTACACACAGAAGTTGTAAGAGTCAGGGACACGGTCTGGACTTAGCAGCATAGGATTGCGGTGACCCTTTGGTCTCCTATATTTCAGAAGGATTGCAGAGTGTGTGTGTAAGCTGTGTCTGTTTTTCTAAGAAACATTGAAAAAACTTGTTAGCTTTTCTCAGACTTCTGCTGTGCAGATTTCCAGTATTAGAAGTAGTAAGTATGGACAGTAGACATTCAAATTCTGTTTGTTTTTAGAAGGGTAGAGAGCTTTGATTCTTACAGAGAATGGTAATCAGTAATGTTCATATTATCTCCAGTTCCGATAGGAGAAAATCAACTTTTGTGTGAACATAGAAGCACTTTTTTGTCTTTGAACTTTACACCTATGCCAGTCTGAGCTGATTCTTGTAGTAGGATTATCTTGCACTTATTTTGAATATTGTTCATTAGCTTTATCTAGCAAGGAAAGTAAATGCAAGCAGTGCTGTAAAAGCAGTGAGCTGCCAGAGGAATCAAGGTACTGTTTGTTGCTGACTCATGATATATTTTATTATTTGTCTCAAATAAAACTTACAGGAACCAGAAATAATCCCTTTCTCAAAAGAGAAAATTTGGCAACATAAGTTCTTTTGGGAGTATATTAAAAATGGGAAATGCAGAGTATATCTTTGAGCAAATTCTCAAATGCATAAGAATCCTAGGCATTCAGCCAATGGGCAATGTCTTTTTCCCCCATTTTTTGCTTTCGTCATTGCTCCCCTGTGCTTTATTACAATGTCTCACCTAATTGGAAATGATAATTGACTCTGCTAAATGATGTGAAGAACTGTTTAAAATACATGAGCACAAAGACATAACTAGAAATAATTGTTTACCTCTTCTTCCAGCTTTTCTAGGGCAAAAAGGTTTTGAAACACAAATTTAAAACAAGTTATCTTGCTTATCCTCCATGCTTAATTTAACTTCACTTTTTTATTTCAAAGACAGATGGAAGGTGATTACAATGCAATCACATATTATCCATGCTTCAGGTTTCAGGTAGGGCAGAGAACAGTCTTATAGTAGCAAATTCTCAGATTTGCTTCTGCTATACTGTTAATAAAATGTATTTTTGGCAGTAGTTTCTCCAAGTAGAAAGATCCTGAGGTTGACTTAGTATAAAATAGATGTTGATCAATAGAGTTGATGTGGTAATATGTATTTGTTTTCTTGTCAAACTTTTGACATTTCATACCTTATTTTCATTAATGTTGCACTTTTTTTTTTTTTTAAAGGTTGGTTTAGATTATCAAAACCCCTATTTGAATCCATTTAGGGAGTTTCAGAGGTGGAAGCACCATCCTAGTGTACAGCCTACTTTGGAGGGTGGAACAAGGATTGCCTATGGTGCCAGAGCGTTGAATGAAGGTGGTTTCCAGGTAACTTTTTCGTGAAGTTTTTTACTTTGAGTTCTCTATAGCCATGTTTTTAGTGCTGTAGATTCAGGTTGTATGCTGTTGGGAAACAACTGAACTATTACAAAGGTGAATAAGGCCCAAAGTTTTGCTGGACAGAAAAACCTTATTATCTTGCTGGATGCTGGATGCTGATATTTGCTAGACTTAGTTTCTGTCATACTAAAAATCTTCTGACATAGTCATTTTACTTTCTAAGTGAAATATGAAGTAGAGTTTATATTGCAATCAAATGTGTTCAGCAGCAAAGAAGCTACAGATAATTCTTTCTTGTGCCTGGAACGTGGGAAAGAGAGGGTAGCACCACTCTGTGTGGTTTGGGGTGGGGGGCAAATTACTTGTTTATCTTAGCAGGGGGAACTTCTTTCCAGTGCTTGACCCTAAAGTCAGTGATGGTGCTGAAATTGTTATGTAGCCTGGCAGGTAAATGTTTTCACCTCCTCAGGTACAGATACCTTTGGCATCTTTCATGCTCAACTTTGAATTTCTTTTTTCTTGGGAGATAAATACCTTGTTTGTTTTGTTCCCGTAAGAAGTCTAAAAGGTTAAATTTTTAAAAATGTATTTCTAAATATATAAAT
>NW_010534966.1:0-405 GCF_000687285.1 Phaethon lepturus | reverse complement strand
TGATCCTCCTCCTGGCCCATCTTGCAGATGGCTGTCACATTTGCTGACCTCCAGTCACCTGGGACCTCCTCAGATTGCCAGGACTGCTGGTAAATGACTGAAAGTGGCTTGGTGAGCACTTCCACCAGCTCCCTCAGTACCCTTGGGTGGATCCCATGCCGCCCTGTCGACTTGCCTGTGTCTATGTAGAAGTGTAACAGGTTGCTAACCATTTCCCCTCGGATTACGTGGGCTTCATTCTGCTCCTCGTCCTTGTCTTCCAGCTCAGCGGGCTGGGTAGCCCAAGAACAATTGGTCTTACTATCAAAGGCTGAGGCAAAGGCCTCAGTACAGCAAGTACTGTACATTAAGTACATCATCCTTTTCCTCAGCCCTTGTCACTATGTTTCCCCCTGCATCCAGTAA
>NW_010534965.1:0-15913 GCF_000687285.1 Phaethon lepturus | reverse complement strand
GCCGGCTGGGGCTAAACCACGACACTGTACTTCACACAAGCAATAATGCAAATGTCCCCTGTAAGAGGCAGGTATTTATTAGCTTTAGCTAAGTTTATGTGATCAAGCTATGGTTTAACAAGTTATTTCAGGAGCAGCAAAACTAATTTCTGACATATCTCTCCATAGTGGATTTTCTGAATCGTAACAAAGGTTGTGTGCGCCAGCTTTCGCTCATGGGAGGTAGCATTGGGATCTCTTTGCTTTGTAGCCACCTAATTGCACAGAAAACCTGTGCAGACTTTTTTCATCTTTGACAGCTTTGTCCCTCTGCAAAATGTAATTTAAACCAGACACTATCTCAGAAGTTGAGGTGTGTGTGATAGCAGATAGTGACACTGATTGAGGACAGGTACAAAACCCTAAATACTGTGTTCCTCATGGAAAAAAAATGCTAAAAATTACCACTGGGAGAACATTTGGCTAGGTGTGACTGTTTTTGAAGAGTTGGGCAGCTTCCTGCATGTCATAAGGTTTGAATGAAAAAGGTGTAGATCTACCTGAGGAGGAACAAAAGGGAGACAGATAAAGCGTGATTTCCTACTCTTTATAGTACCTGAGTGATGGTGAGGCCTTTACAGCGTGGAAAGACCATTGCTGAATGCAATTCTATAAAGATGGGCCACAGATTTCTCGTTGGTGCTGCTTCTCCTGTGTGCTACTGCTCCCTATGACTGTGGACTGGGACATAGGCTGGTTCCACAGCTGCAACAGGTTAATGGGAGAGGAGGCTGTGTGCTCTGATAGCCTTGTTCCTGTCTTTAAAGTGTGGAGTCTGACCTGTTAAAAGACAGTATGTGCTTATTTAGATCTTTAAGTGTCACTGAGTACAAGCAATGATAACATACCTGTAAAACATCAACCAAAATAGTACCAAATAAATCCCCTTAAAGGAATGCTCTCTGTATTTCTGTGTCTTTAGACCTGCACATGACCTCTGTTCTGCAGCTCTTACTTTCACAGAAAACTGGCCATGTCCAGTCCAAATGTAAGAAGTATGAACTTGTATGCTTGGTTTGTGCCAACATTTGATTCTTTTTTTTATGATACTTATGTAGGCTTTTTTATTATCTATGAACTTAATTTTAAATTTCATTAATTAATTTGAAGTCAAGATGGTATGTGATACATCAGCTGCAGAAAAACATTTGCAGATAAATTTTGAATTACTTTATTACCTTCCAGTTCGATTCTGTTCATCTTCTTTCAGTAACACATTTCTTCAAACATTCTGAAAAATAAGTTCAGGGGCAGGAATATTTGGTGAACATCAAATTAATCTTCTCCCACAGCCAACAAATGAAGTGAAGCACTTAAATTGTATTTACTCTGCAAATTTGCTTTTTGCTTTTATTTAAATGAAAGAAATAAAAGGTATACTAGTTCTGATGTAAAATGTGGTATATAGAGAGCAAATCTTAAGAAAGAGCCATCTTATTAGTCGTTCAAATTTCAATTTTTCATAGGCCAATGAAATAGTAAAGGAGAATTTCTTCTGCTCTTGTCCATCTCAACCATCAATGGAGGTGACCAAGGTTTTCTAGCATGATTTTGAAAAGCAGGCTCAATAGTTGTAATTGTTATTGCCTCTGAAGTGCATACAAATGGTCACAGCCCAATAACTATCGGCAGAAAACCTTTATAATTTAGGCAATTGCTATTAACACAGAGGTGGGAGGAAGTACAATACAATTTAACGAAGTCTAAAATGGCACAGAGCCAAGGGAACTATCAAGTGTCTGGAAGCAAAGGAGAAAGCACATTTTTGGAAGAAAAAGATGAGCAGTGTAGAAGCTACTTAATTCTGAAAGTCTAAAGGAATTTCACCTTTTGCAATGCCATTAAATTTTTACAATAACGTTATTCCTAAAGGTGTAGTGTTGAAAGAAATGACTCCCATGAACTCTAGGTCTGGTGTGATTGCAGCCTCTTCGACAGGCAGCTTCTGATGACCTCCCATGGGACAGAGCACAGAGGACCACATGCATCTCGAACAATCTGTAATGAATTCTCATAGCATCTGTAACAGCATTGAAAGATTTATTCCTTTTAGAAGGCAGAAAAGCACCAGATATGCTTATTATATTTCTGGTTGTAAAACGTTTTTAGAAAGAATAAACTGCTAGAAGCCTTGACGAGTGAAGTAGAAAGAGCTGGACCATAAGATTGCTCAGACCAAGGTATGTCCAATTGCTATTATCTTCCTGACAGTGAAGTAATGGTGGATACCTGGGGAGACAAGAATGGAGCTAGCTGTCAACGTTCCCCAGTCTCCAGCAATTTGCAATCATCTGCAATGCCAGAGGTGGCATCTTCATATTTAATAGCTATTGTTGGATTTCTCTCAAGAATTTATCTTACTGTCTTTTGACCACTGGAGGCTTTTTAGCATGCTGTTACCGCTGGCTGGTGGAAAATCCTTTTAAAAGGGAGGCGTGCGTTGTGCGTACAGTGAGAAGAACGTCTGAGCTGTCTGTGATAGCACTGGTGGCAGCCTTTATTATTAACGTAAACTGGGAGCTAGTGCATGGTTTTAAGCATTTGTTTTGTCCTTGCAAGGACAATATTTTTGCTGGGGCAGTACAAAATAGCATGGATGGCTGACTGCATGTGGCTACAAGGCAGGAAATATGGGCTACAGTAGGTGCTGACTTGCAATGTAATTTGGATGAATCACTTTTCTCTTTGTCTCTGTTTACCTTTCTGCTGAGTTTTCTACTCAGATTGGATGAGAACATTACGCTGGCCCACCTACGGTCAGCTTTTTTCCTGTTTTTTCTTGTACTTAAGTAGTACGTTGCAGCCTCTGGATTATAAACACGGCAGGGGAATGTTTTAAATTCCCTAAATGGGGATTTGCAACATAAGTCTTGTGGAAACATTCCTACTGAAATTGGGTTATATAAACCCACGCAAAGCGCGGACTCGTGTTGTGGGCATTGCTCGCTCACTAATCCAAGTCAATCGCTCGGTTTGAAATCGCAAGTAATTCAGGAACTTTCCGCACCCCCTCCCCTCACTCCCAGGTGAAATTTACCCCTTGATAAGTGTTGCCGCGGCCTGTGAATTCCTTCATTTGTTCTGGAGAGATCAAAATAAGTCTGATGCAGGATGTTAGGTGACCCGGAGGTCATGCAAGAGGATTTCAGCCGGAAGGTTAAAATTGCTATGGCAGGGTGGGCAAAGGCAGGGGCTCTCCGTATGCAAATGCCCCCGGAGGAGAGTTGCAGAAACGTGTCGTGAAGAAAGACTTAAGTTAATATGTACAGGGAAGAGAGGGAGGACGGGAAAGGGATATCTGACAAATAATTTATTAACATCCACAGAGATCGGAGAGAGGCCAGCACCCTGAGCACTGCAAATGGGGAGTTTGCCCTGAATCTGTCCCTGGGGGACGAAGGGCCACCCCTGTTCCTGAAAGGTTGGTTAATGTGGGATGCGGTTGCCTTTGGATGTGAGTTGAGGGGTCGGGTGGCAGAGGGTGTTGCAAGTTACAGAAAGGTCTTGCATCTGAGGATACAGCCTCTGATCTCAACCTTTGATCTCAGCTGCATCTGGGGTGGGGGAAGAGTTCAGCAGATGGCTTTAAAAGCTGAGCAGGTCGCTGCGGGGAGCCAGCAACCGCAGTGCCAGAGAGAGGGGAGTCCGCGTGGTACCCGGCTCTGCCGAAGAGAGCGCGGTCCCACTGCACGGAGGTTAGTGAGTTTGTACGTCTGGTGCGTGGTGGCTTGCTTGGGTTGAGGGCAGCTTGGCACCAGGGAGTCCCTGGATCAACAGGTGAAGCTGCGTTAGACTTGGGTTTGGCTTGTCATGGTGCTCTCATCTGGCAACAAAAACACCCCAACCAACAAATAAATAAAACCAATATTGTAGACAATAATCGTATAGTCCCCAGTTGATTTGGCGTACAGAACGGAGGTCTGCAATTGTATATGTTGGTTCCAAAAGACAAAAGTTCAATAAACTAAGGAAAGCAGCTGGTAATATCAACTGGATTGACATGTAAGGGGCTTGATTATGCAAGAGACATGGAATCTCTTTATTTTGAGGTTGTTGATAGTAGAATCAGACAGTTTCCTGAAGAGAAGGGAAGAATAGTAGATAAAGAAGATCCAGATATGACCAATGTATAACTAACCCTAAAAAAGTAACAGGAATAAAGCAATAAGCCTACAGGGAATGGTGGATGGAGAAATGAGAAGTCCAGACGTGTATAATTTCACAAAAAGGAAATAGGGGTAAAATGAGAGAGCCTATATATGAGTTTGAGTCAGACCATGGCTATACAAAGGCAACTCTCAGGATTTTTCCTCCCCTACAATAAAAGGGGAATAAAGAGGTAGGGATTTCAATGCTCTCTGCGTAAAGCAAAGATAAAACCTGTCGAGCATGGGGGGAGATGGGATGATCTCAGAGCTGACAAATGAAATCCCATGCACAATGCAACTGGAGGACATCAAATGAAACGTAATTTCTCCATTCATTTAAATATGACCCAGAAAATAACAGGTCTGTAATTCTACATCAGTAGTGTGGCAGGGCCTGAACAATATTGGGAAAAACCAAGTGTGGCCCTGGAAGTAAATGGCCATTGACATAAGAAAACAAGGGCTTCCCAGAGGACATCAAACAGTGTAGAGAACAGTTATTAAAAAGGAAAATAAAAAAGTAAAGCATTTTCTTTTAAGTGGATATTGGAGAAAGAGCTGCTATGGAGCCACATGGAAATTAAGAACAAACCTGCAGAAGATGGGGGGCTGGTGCAGAGAAACTTTAAGGTGACGAAGACATGGCTAAGAGGGTCACGGGAGGGGTAATGCCCCGTGAGAGAACGATCCTGGGTCCTCCTTAGTGCTGATGTCCCCAGAAACCATGGGGGTGCCACAGGAGAAATGAGGGGAGAATGTGAATGTATCACATAGCTGTCTGTTCACTGCTCAGGCTATTAAATGCTGTTAAAATAATCCCTAAAGTTCAGTTCCTCCAAGTTAACCTCTAGAAGCTTTGTTTTACAGTCAGGAAAGTAAGTCAACTGATAGGACTTTTATTTTTTTAGTATATGCTACATTTTCATTTAACTTCATTTTCTCTCTTTGGTATTCTATATTATGTCAGAATTAACCTTGATGCTGAAAAGCTGGACAATGAAGCTGATACCATAATCTGATTTTATGCTAATGTCTTAATAAATCTGCCGTTAAATAGAAAATGAAATTAAATGAACAAATATATTAATAATATGAGATTTTTGAAGGTGGTGTACAATTAGTTACAGTTTTACAAGCAGAATGAATTGGTGGTAATAAAAAATAACCTTTTTTTATTAATTCCTGAAAATATATTTAAATTCAGGCTCAACCTTTTTAAAGGACTCCCAAAAAATATTTTAATTTGAGGGGCCTGAGAATTTTTGCATATCCTAAACTTTGGTAGACTGTAAATAGCAAACGTAATGTTAAATAAAGAAACATGTCCTCACTGTGCTCACCCCTTAATCAATTTTATTTTGTATAATTTCAGAACCTCTAGGATATGTCAATATTTTTGGGAGCTTGGTATTCTCCATAATATTTGAACTTTAAGGTTATTCTACCCAATTTAATGGGAACAGTGCAATGAAATGCATATTTGATAAGTAATAAAAGCTCTTAAACATCTTGTCAATGGACAGTCATTCCAACATCACCACTATTAGTCTTTAACTGGGGTTTTCCTTTAAAATCCCACCCTACAGAAATGAAGTATATTTAATATAACTCAAAAATACTTTTTTTTCTATGGAAAAACTTAGATGATGGGGGATTCTGCATCAAAATAACTTGTTCTATATATTCTGGATGCCTGTAGTGGAAAAATAATGTTCAACGAATTTCTGTCAGACCATTTTATTACTTAATATCGGAACAGGAGAAACTCTGAAAGTGCAATTGTCCTTGCTGCTGAAATTATAACAGGACATTTTCATTATTATTTATTATTTTATTATTGTAAAAGACTTCTTAGTTGGTGTTCTCTTGATATAGCAATACAGCATCAGCAAACTCAACTACTTTCCACCCTGGATGTTATCAAGGTAGAAATTAGAGTTCTTCAAGACTGGATTTATTAAATATTAGTACTTTGGACTAATGTTTCCTCCAGCTACAACTGGGATTTGCTCATCTGCTTTGGACAGAGGTCTAGGGCTGTAGAGTTTTCTTTTCTGTTAAGAGTTGAATAGTTCTTAGGTGTGCATTTGCCAGGTGGCCCTCGGAGCAAGTAAGTGAAGGGGGCAGCATCTTTTGACCTATTTAAAGAGTGCTTTGGGGTGAGGGTACAGACTGACATGGGTTTCTTTACCTGCCCATTTCCATGCACACCAGACTGGCTTACTAGCTGGAGCAGAGCACGGCTCTTCGTGTGGCTGCACAGCTCCTGCCCCAGACTTGCAGGCATGTGGCCACCTCAAAACGTGAGCAGTAGTCATGCCTGCTTGGACTTGCCTGTGTGGACGTACGTGTGATAATCCCGGACAGCTAGCGGAATAAACTGACTTTAATTTGAAGGGTGATTAGCAAAAGGACTTATTCTACCACACCTTCCTCTCCTCTTCCAGTGAGGGAAGGGCTATAAGTGGTAAGGAAGTGGTAATGAATCCTCACGTGGGTCTCAGTGGAGCAAGCCTTGCAGCCACACGTGCAGTGCAGTCGCTATGGATTTGACCACAAGTCCTCCTTGCCACAGTGGCTGGTAGTGGATGCTGAGGGAGGGGGATGAGAATTAGACTGACGTATGGTGATCTTTCTCCAGTGTAACCTTTGAGGGCCACCAGAACCAGTGGTGATGCCTTTGCAACACTGAACACAGGCTTACATAAATTCCCGTAAATAAAATGTAAAAGGAGATGAACAGTCTTAGTCCCTGATAAAAATGACAATGAAGAAAAGTTATAATAGCAAAAAAGCAACAATTATCTTTGGGGGGAATCAAAAACTTTCAATGGAGGTCTGATGAATGTTTTTTCAAAGGTCTTCCCAAACTCATCCTTGTATTTCCTGATGTATCTGGAAATCTCATCCAAAAACAATGTTGGGGCTGTTTTCCCTTTCACCACCTTTAGTTGCCACCAAAATGATGGGCAGTGTGGACACAGGTGACCAGGGGAAGGTGGGTTTTCTCTTCCCATGGTTCTTGTTAAGGAGAAGGGAAAAATACAGCTTTTTTACCTAGATGAAGTAAAGGCTAAAAGGGATGTGATTACTCTCAGTGAAACCGTCAGAGGGTAACACCAGGGAAGGGGAGAAAGCTTTTGAGACGTACAACACCATCAGCCCAAAAACATTATAAAATAGAAGTAGATAAACTTGAGTTTGACGGTATGTTACCAACAATGGGAAGTGGGACACTCTGTGACACCATCTCGAGAGGGGAATAAATGTTTACGGTAGTTTGAGCCTCCGAGAACTGGATCTCGTTATATTTTTACAGCGTTCTGGAGCTGGCTCTCAGCTCCTTGTCCTAATGCTGGCTGTTCAGTTCAGCACGCTGCTGAGGTTGCAGAGCAGATAACGTGTCTTTATCTACTGCGCCCGCGACAGTTGTCCAGACACAGGGCAGCTTGAAGGGTAGCGTAAGGGCCCTGTATTAGTGTTATCTCTTAACGGCTGTAAAGGTAGATGAGAGAAAGCACAAATTCAGGAGTGTATCTGTAGGCACGTCACTAGCTTAAAATAATAGTTTTTTCTCTACTGTTTCAGTAGTGTCTTCCTACTTACAGTTTGAATCCAGACTGCATCTCTGAGGAGGCAGTGAACTCTCAAATAGGTGCAAATTACACACTGCTTTTCCTATGGTGGTTTTTTCCTTTTTTTTTTTTTTGCAAGGTAAGCAAAGGTCCCGCTCTCCCTGGCCAGCTGACTACTACCTCTGAGGTTCAGCAAAACGTGTCCAGCTGATAGCTGCGTCTTCTCCTTCCCATTAGTTCTCATGATGCCTTTTCCTATCGGCTTCCCTTACTTCTGAGTTCGCAATATGTAAAGACAAGAAACCACCTTCTGTCCGTAAAGATGCAGGTGTAGCTACCTGCCACCCTTTGCTGTGGGACCACCTTCTCTCCCCTCTGATTTAATGTCGACCTTGAGAGGAGACTTGTGGATTAACTCCTGAGAGGCACGTAGGTTTTATTTTTTTCTTTTTAGCCTCATTTTATTTTAATGGCCAGGGAAAACGGGAAGAATGCAAATGAGTGAATGCCCTCTTTGATCTGTGTTGCTCCTGAGCATAATCTGCTAACCTGGCAGGCGCCAGGCACGAGGGGAATTGCTGCCCCTAAGTCGGAAGAAACTTCAGCCTCTTTTTGCAAGCAGCTGCTCACAGTCGCTTGTTGGGGGGAGCGAGCAGCCCAGAGACCCTCACTCCCCTGCAGAACAGGGGAGCGGGGTGCGCTCTGGGGCCGATCGCCTGCTGCTCACGTAATGGGGATTATTCTTTTAAGCAGGGATAACTTGAAATCATAAGGTTTTCCACCCGCGTCTGAAAAACACACAATGAAGCGTTTAACCTAAGAACGGTACAACTGCGGCATCTGCTTCGCTCTGGAGGGACGGGCTGAGCAACCGTGACGGGGGCAACCTACAGAAGCCATCTCCTGAGGTGAGACACCGAGCTACCGGCTGGATGTGGAAAAGAAAATGGAGGCATTAACTTCGGTTCTGAATAAGGTCCATACCTGAAATGGAAGCTGTGGGAGTATTTTGAGGGTGTATATTTAAAATACAGGTGGAAGAGCTGGACAGGGTTATTGGAGAGGGAAGGGTGATTTTGGTTGGGTTAGAATTGAACAATAAAATTGTTAATAGCCAGCAAAAGATCAAGGCTTCAAGAGTGGGTGAGCCTCTGTACCTCTAAATTATTTTACTACACTTCACAATGATGCCTGATTACACGGTATGCATATTCTGTGAAGCACACATATTTTGTGTGTCTTTGCTCTGCAGGACACCAGGAAGTGTCTGGATTGACTATGTCTCCTCCGGTCCCTTCAGACCTGGGCTATGTGCCCCCTGATGGCGGATGGGGGTGGGCAGTGGTGTTCGGAGCCTCCATCTCAGTTGGGTTTGCATATACATTTCCTAAAGCTTTCACAATCTACTTTAAAGAGCTCCAGGCTGTTTACAGCATCTCCTACAGCCAGATCGCCTGGATAACATCCATCATGTGTGCTACCACCTACGGAGGAGGTAAGTGAAGCAAGACTGTATCTTTCATTGGAAAAGAGGAGATTGGATCTCTGTACCAAAAGGGGAGGGGAGAATATATTCCTTTGAGAAAGTTCTTGGAAAGCTCTAACTGCAAGTTTGTCTCTCTGTTTTCTGATGATGTACAAAACAAAGAAAACCAGTACCGCTGAGTATTTTATACCACCTATTCTTGTTATTTCATCAAAAATCTTGCTATGTGTGGGTGGAGGCTTGTCCATGATGGAATGATTCGAGTCTCGGACAGTTATTTCAGCATATTTAGTGTTGCATCTTCTGTTCATATTCTTGTCTTTGTTTTTGAACGAAAAGATTTATGTCTTGCGCTCATTGTTGTAGAGTAGATGCTGGAAACTTGAAACCTGAAGTTTTGCTGATGAACAGGCATGACATACATACATGTAAATCTTGAGATAGTATGTAAATACGTTCTTAAATATTCCATAATTCCATTGCTAAAATCTTGCTGCGAGTCATTCTTTAAGGAATGATGTTTTAGATTTCTCTCTGCAGAATCTTTCTGAAAGGACACTGTGTCCACTGGTTACTTCAGGTGAAAACGTTTGCTGAGTACTTGCACCTCAGCTGCAAAAGTTGCTGTGGTGCGAAGGTTGTGGGAAGGTATCGCTTGTCCTCATAATGAAATCACCGAGTGGGTATTCTCAGAGGGATGTTTGCCTCAGATACTGATGCCAGGTATCAGTCTGCCACTTTGATCTGAGCAGCTGGTGTGTATCTTGCTGTTAATGGTTAGCAGAGGACCACCTCGATTTTAGGCTGCTGACGCCTGTGAGGTGCGGCTGCGGGAGGTTATTGCTGTGCTCTTAGCAGGCTCTTGGTTCTTCTCAGCTTGTTTTGCAAGGGTGAAATGTAAAAGGATTAACACTTGAGAACACAAGAATAGCCATGCGACTCGCATCTACCCAAAACGAGGTCAGTAACACACACTTTGGGAAAGACTATTCCAAACAAGTTGTAGATGGAGGGATCCTCTCGGTACCCCCTTGCCCTCAGGACGGTGCAGGCTGGAGGCTTCCCGGGTCACACGCTGCAACCGTCAGGGTACACCCTGTGTACAGAAGTCGCACATACTCATCTCACGTACTTTAGGAACTAGTTCTACGCGGCAATAAAAAAAAAAGAGACATTTTGTCATCCGATATGGGATGGATTAAAGTGAAAGGAGAAAAGTTTTGTAAGGCTCACCTGGCATTTGGGACAGTGACACACGTCGCTCTGTCAGTGCCCTAGGCAATGCCTGTGACTCTGTGGACAACCTGAGTCTTTACTCTTTTGACAGCTCATGCCTAGTGTTATTGAGCATGCGGTTCCCCAGATGACTCCGTGTCTTGGAAAGCTGGCACGGGAGCAAGCAACTCTTTACTTACCGATTCAAACCCAGCCCTTGCCAAGGGAGACCGAAGGCTCCTGCTGCCACCAAGCCAGCAGCCGGTCTCAGCCCCTTCCCAGCGGGCAGGTACCGACGTCGCTAGCCCACCGGGGCGGACTGGCGCGCACGGGGTTCCGGATGGACGTGGCCAGAGAGGTGTGAGGGATGAGTTGCTTCCCTGCTTGCAGAAAGAGCCTTTTTAGGTCTGGCCGAAGTTGATCAGCCGGGCAGTGAGGAGTCTTCGTTGGGCTTTTCTGGGCTATGGTCTCTGCTGCGGATGGACCTATTTCCCTTTGAAACGGTGAAGGTGTATCCTCTGGCTGCTGCTTGGCTCTGGGGGTTTCCTGCAGGAGCTGCGAAGGGCTAGCAGTCTGAGCGAGAGACTGAAAAGCCATTCAGGCTCCAGAGGACTCGGCTCCTCAGGGTGGCTGTTCAGGCCCCCTGAAAATTGGATATCTGAATCCGAGCACCGAACGTTAGAGATGTCTCAGACTGGTTGAGATTTCTGCCTTTTTGTTTTCCACATTCCCCGGGCTAGGGAAGGCTTCGTCGTCTCACCCGGACGACGATACGGAGGAGAGTACAGCAAGGGACCTGCTGTCAGTCATCTTGATGGGCAAGAAGCTGTTACAGTATAAACCCTGTGGTTTTCGTCATTGATCTTCCCACCTTTAAATATGGACTTCTGTGAAATCTTATTGCTGCAGAGCAATCTCTATAAGCAACAGCCGAGCGTGCCAGTGCCTGACTTTCCCAGACGTCACGTGTAGCGGCAGGAGGGCGTCCACGTAAGCGGGAGAATACGAGATGCTGTGAAGCAAGATGACTTTTCCTTTTCAGCGTTGCATTTACCTTTACGCAGACTTTGGGCTAAGAACTCAGTGCTGGCAGGGGGTCCTGCTTGTCCCACCTTTCCTGGCATTTTCACAAACACTTGTGTTTATGGCTGCATGAGCACCTTTCCTCTCTGGGGGTCTGTCCTGTGGTGTGGTAATTGTTGCTCGTCACCTCACCCAGTTTTTAAATTGGTGTAGCATCTGGGTAAAAAAAACGCAACAAAAGAAAACTAATAAAAATGGAAGAAATAGATGTTGCAAAAAAAAAAAAAGTCTTAGGAAGAATCCCTGTGTAATGATTATTCTAGAACTAAGGAGGATCAGTTATCTCCTCTGTTCTTGCGAATGATTAATAATTCTAAACATCTCCCTGTCAACATTCTCATCTTTCGGCTGTTGTTTCCAGTAAATGGTGTTGACATCTCCATAGATCTGAAAGCAGCAGCACGCTAATAAAGGGAATGGAAATAATAACAGATTTAGGAGTTTCATCTTGGGGAATAAATATCTTTGAGTGCCTAAGTAATTGAATACTCAGTTTGATCTTCCTTTCAGCTACACCAGCATAAATCTAGAACAATTCTCTAGCATCCGGTGAAGCTGCATGCTGTATTTGAGAGAAGAGAAGAGCACCAGCAAAGCCTGCCCGGAGTGGTTGAGGGCATGCAGGGAGTCCCTTCAGGGAGAATTCTGCCTTTAAACACTAATTTTAGTTTTACAATATACTGAAATGCTACAGCTAACTGCTTACAAAATAGTCTTTTAGAACAGCACATATTTCTTTGCACTAAGGGTAATTAAAAAGAAAAAAAAAACTTCAACAAACGTTAACATTGAATATGGTTTCTGGGTGAAGCTTTGGCTGCACTGAAGTCAGCAGGCACCTCGCCATCACCTTCAGCGGAGCCAGGATTTCATCTTTCAGCTGCAAAGTTTGATCTGTTGATCTCTAGCACTAGGAGCCTGGAAAATTTCAGCCCCAAGCCTGGTATTTAGGAAAGGGAGCTGAGAACTGAACGAAACCTTAGAAATTAATTCTGTGTCTGTAAACACTGGCTTTCACAAAGGTCTCAGGGAATGTTAAGTGACAGAGTGCCCTAGAAACACGACCTCGATAATAGGTGCATCTTTGAAGCCCGTCTCACGAGGAGTCATTTCTGTGGCACTTAGGGTGCTCTTGGGAAGGTCAGTCTGTAAACCCAGGATTACAGCAAGCTTGAGCAAATACTACACTTGGACCAAAAGTCTCCTCTTTTTGATCTTGTGGGGTGACATGGATGTACAGTGTCAAAAGTTCAACAAGCTCCTAAAGAACAATCTGTGTAAGACCTTGAAAGTTAATACTAAAGCATCGTGCTTGATCTGCTGGACAACGGTCAGCCAGAAGGGCGAAGCGGCACAGAAAACGCAGGCACGGGAGCCTGGCTGAGTTTACCTACAGTAATATTGTGTATTGCATCACCCTGTGTTAAGGGCACAGAGCGTTATACGCAGCTAGCCGCACCGCGCAATTCATGAACTAATTTCTTCCCATGTTCGATTCTGCTTCTTGTTTCCGTACCCCAGCATTTAACTACATTTGAAAGGTAATGAAGGGGCTGGCTGGATTTCCTCCATGCCACGAAGAGGAGCTGGTTACGTGCAGAGTGGTTGCAGACGTTATCCTGCGGTCCCGCTTCCCACCCGCTCTCTTGCGGTGTCTGGCATCCTCGCTGGTGACAAGAGCTGTGTGGTATCAGCTGAGATTGGCTTCTGCTCGGTGCATCCTTGTCCTTAAAGCATATCCAAGGTGCCCTACATATATGCAGCCAGCAGCAGTACCTGCTCCCAGAATGCTACAATCCTAGAGGAAGGTTTCTTGGAGGAACTCACAGTAAGAGAGAAGCCCTCGTGGAGTTACGATCACTTGGCACAACAGGCTGGGAGGGAAACAGACAACAAAGCTCCAGCTGCCTCTTCATGATAGTTTTCTGTAGCTTTAATTGACGATCCCTCTAATGCTTTGAAAACTTGGGAGAGATGGGGTTAATTTTTTGGGAAAATACCTGCATTATGTAATGGCTCAGAGTACTATGATCTGCAAACAACGGCGTCCCAGAGACTACTGGCACACCGATGTGACATTCCCCTGTTCCTGACCCTCAATTCAGACTCGGCCAACACGGGGCAGTGCCAGCTTTCTGGTGGTCTGGAGTGGGACTCGCTCTTCACGGCACCTCTGTAGCATCTCTTTCAAACATCAGGAGGCTTTAATGAGATCTAAAGCTCTCCACTTTGTTGAAAAGTTATTCGGGCAGCCCTGAGGCAGGTGATCCTCTTTCTGTCCTGTTAACAACTACTTGAGAGTTTGTTTGTGGCAGGATGGTTTCAGAGGTGGGCTGGAGACAGCGGTGGTCTTCTGCACCCAGCTGTGCCACAGCTGCTTAGGGCCATGCCTTGGAGAAAGTGCTTGTGGAGGGGCTGGATGTGTTGGCCCCTGCAGCCACAAGTTGCTGGATTAGTTTTGGCAGTCTACACTGCAGATCTTTGCTAACTTGGTTAGCTGAAATGAGTAAGGAAACTCTCGCAAGAATATTTCCATCAGAAGTCAGCCGTGGGCTCAGTGGAGGTGAGCCCAAGCCCCCGTCCTTGGGCTGCGGTCTCCTCCATGGCACAGGATGTAAGTCCAACGCCCTGCAAGTCTCCCTGAGTTTGCAAACTGTGAGCCTGTCGAGATAAGCTAAATTCAGTCCAGGGTGGGGGGGAATGTAGCAAAATAGCACCACGGGGACACGGTTTAGTGGGCATGGCGGAGCTGGGTTGGCAGTTGGACTTGATGATCTTGGAGGTCTTTTCCAACCTTAATGATTCTGTAATTCTGTAAGCAAACAGGTCTAAGACACATAGCGGGCATCACGTGGACTATGCGTTGGGGTAACTTAACGCAGGGGGAAACAGTGCACTTGGAAACAACTCCAAGGATAAATCCTTTATTGCTGCCTTTCTAGTATATTACCACCATTTCACATCTTTGTAAGTGAAGGGATGCACAGGATCACATGAAAATAATTATTTTATGTAAAACTGGGATTTGGCGGTGACTCAAAGTAAGCTGGCTGAAAGTGGCAGCAAATGCTCTGGGGTGGAGGAAGCTGCTGCCTCCGTTGCTGGTGTAATCAGGGATCCCTGGTGGGATCAGCTGCTCCGTGACAGCATTGGGGATCTGCAAGGTGGTACTGACGTCACATAGTTCGTGTTTACCAGGACTTTCCATCCTCAACAGGCCAGAAATTTAAGTGCTTTTGTGTGTGTGTGTGTGTGTGTGCTTTTTCTTCAAAATAAGAACGGGAAGGCAAACTGGAACGAGGCGGGACATAGTACTAATTTTTATTTTGACAACACTACAGTGCCTTTCTTCACTACGTGTTTACCTTGAACAAAAAGGTATGAACTCATCATCCTGTGGTAAAACCTCCCAGCAAGGAGAACAAACTTGAGTCTGGGAGCGGAGAACCACGGGGTGGGAAGGCAGAGGTTTCCCTCTGCACACAGTGTCCCCGCTAAGGAGTCCCCTTTACTTTGGGTACAAATGAAAGCGTGAGCGGCTCTGCTCTGGCTAATGTATAATTACACCTTCAACACAACCTTCTGTCATCTCAGCCGTTTGTTTGCCCGTGTTTGTGTGCACAGTTTGAGATGCCGCCAGGCTCTGCATTCAGCGATGTTTGGAAAAACCCCCACAGTATTTGTGCTAATTTTCAATCTTTCAGGGCTTGGCGTAGCCAGAGACTTCTGCCCATAAAAGTTAATAGCTGAATTCTCTATGCATCTTTGAGTACTTCAACCACGTTGTTTTTCCCTTTCTATACCGTCATTTTCCAAATATAACAGAGGAAGATTCTACTGGGATTAAAATGGAAATGAGACAAAGATGCAAGAGCAAAGGAATAATTTGTTTTAATTCCCCAGTGGAAACATTCCAGTTATTAGATTTAGATTAATTGTAGCCATCTTTTTACCAACACAAATGTTTTGGTTTGGGCTGCTGTTTAAAACCCTGCAACAGGGGAAAAACAGAAGAAGTGATGTCACTGCTCAATTTATTTTATCATCTCAAGAAACCAGCATATCCAGCAGCGATGCTTCATGCGCCTGGCTGGTTTGCCGGCACAGATGCAGGGCTGGAGCCGTCTAAGAGGTTTTCTGGCTCTGGAGAGAGATATTTCACGTTGTATGAATCCTTCTGCCTGCCTGGCCTCCGCACAATTAATACTGGAGCTTAGCGAAAAGCAGGTTTGACATTTCATAACTTTCTGCTTTGACCTCTCCTTGACCCCCTTGTAAAACATTACTGTGTGGAAAGCAGAGCCACGGGGCTCTGCCAGCATCCCGGGTGGTTCCCAGCGGTGCCAGCACCGACGGCCCTCGGCTCC
>NW_010534964.1:3484-6527 GCF_000687285.1 Phaethon lepturus | reverse complement strand
GAGGGCGGTGGGGCGGGGGATAAGGCAGATAACGCCAACGAAAAGCGTACCCCGTGCCTCCAGCCCCTTCCCCTCCTGTCTGTGCTTATTCTCATCTGAATTTAACTGATCCTTGCTGGCGTGGGTCAGTCCTCACGGACCTACGAGTGGTAGCAAAGGTTATACGCTGTAAGCAATTTTGAAAGTAGCTAGATTCGTTTTTAATAGCTCACAGCGCGTCAGACCGCAGGGAGGGAAGATAATATTTAACGTGTTTTCTGTGTTGCCAAGCGTTAGTGTCTTGCTTCGGGTGGAAGCTGCTGCTGCTGCTCGATGCTCTTCCCGTAACCATTTGCTGCAACTGGATCTAATCACTGACAGTGTCAAAACAAAAATATCTGAGAGGGAAAAGGTGCCATTGCAGGGCAGCTGGATGGAGCGGGAGATTTTCTTGGCTGTGAGGGAGTGAGAAACCAGAGCTGCCTATTAATGTGCAAGGAATGAATGTAACTTGCAATGTGCAGCTCCTTCCGTAGTGGCACACTCACCGGGCTGCGCTTGCCTAAAAGGTCTATAGGTAACCTAACGGGATTTTATAACCTTCCTTACACAAAGGATTGTGGAGTAATTTTCCTAGGCTGGCATCCCCTTAAATACGTGGGAGCGCTGTGATGCTTGCCTGCGGCAGCCGCCCACTCTCGGAGGGGAGGCAGTGGAGGGAGGCCCCAACACCATGGGGCAGGCTTACCTAAAGCATGTTGCTGAGGGGGAAAGGGGTGGCTTTGTGGCCTCAGCTTTTGCTGAAAAACCTGGTGTATCTTGCAGGGTTGTCCTCATCGGCTAGGGTCCAGGGCAAGATAAGGTAATGAGCATCCATCCCTCGCACTTCATAACCGTGCCCTTTTGCCTGCGTCATGGTGTCAGGGAAGGTTTAAGTGAAGCTTTGAGTGACTGAGGAGTTTGTATAGACATGAGTGATGCTGAATGTTTCCCAGGAGGAAGAATATTCCCAGGAAAAATCTTCCCCAGAAGGCCCCTGGGATAGAGGCCAAGAGCATCTAATGAGGCAAACTTTTCCTATTAGCTGCAGCTTGTGCTGCTGGAGGGCGAGGGCTTTGGGGGGCTGGAGTCAGCAGGCACGGGAACCTCCGAGGGCAGGCAGCCCCCCTCCAGGCCTCCTCTGCTCCGGGCAGCCGATCGCCTCGCCTCGGCATAAGCTGCTGCTTTGGAGGTGATGCTGGTGCTGAGTCTAGACAAATCATCTGATTTCTTTTGGATTAGCTAATAAATCGGTTTTCTGCTGCTGGAGGTGACCGTGCCGCAGAGACGAGCAGCTCTGCGGCGCCAGGGCACGTGTGCCCGGGGAGCTCGGGCGCAGCCACCGTGGGTGCTGGGGACAGGACAGCTGTGCGGGGCTGCAGCTTGGCTCCAGATAAAACTATCCACTGGCTTGCTTTCCTTCATTTTATGCTTGCTTCCCTGAGGTAGGTAAAATACTGTGGAAGGAGCTCTGGTTTGGACCGCGTTCGTACGCAGCGGCGGGGACTTTGTGTGGGCTTTGTGGGCGTATTGTGTGGTCCTCTGCCTAAACGTGTGCCTCTGGCAAAAGCAGCGGCTGACCTGAAAATCCTCCTTAGGAGATGGACAACCCGTGCAAGTGAGCTGCCACATTATCGGTGCGGCTGCCGTGCTCAGCTGGGCACGTGTGTGTCTCGCTGACAAGCAAATGTGAGGTTAAATTTCAGATAGCAGGAGGAATACATGCTCATCTTTACCTAATGCCTGCGCAAACAAATACTTGTTGATAGGCTTTGATAAGCAGGCTGCTTGCTCGGTGGCTGCTGTTTGTTTGCAAATGCTCTGTAACTTGGTTAAAACCAAACTGCAGAAACCGAGGTGCATCGTTGTGCACCGAGACCTAGTTTTCTATCGACAAGATAGGCAAATACTTAAATCTTAATTTGAAGTGATTGCTGGCAGAGTCCTCTCTTGCAGGAGCTGGAAATGCATGGGAGGAATTAGAGGTGTCAGTAGGGGATGGCCGGGGTGGGCTGATGAACAGCAGAGCAGCCGCAGCCAGTAACGCTTCCTATCTGTAACTCTGACCTTGAGACTGTGGCGCAAGAGGCACTCGGCTGCAGAAGCAGGTTACTGCCTACTCAGAGGCTTCTTTCCCTGCCTGCCTGTGTCGGGGGTAGGTGGCCCGCCGAAGGGCAGCCCTTTGCCAAAGGTAGCGTGTGATGACGCTGCCCACGCAGGCGCTCGGGAAGCGCGCGTCTCTCCCTGCGTCCGAGTTGCTCCAGGCTGGAGGAGGCGGAGGGTGATCACGGGTGCTAGCCAAAATCCATGCCAGGTTGTCTTGTCCTTTGTTCTCGGGCTGGCTGGCATGGAGGAGATGTTTGAACTCAAGTTCTGCCACTTCCTGTGCGTCTCCTGACCCGCTTGCTTTGGTGCATCGGCAGCTTTTGAACGATCAGAAATGGTGCAGCAGAGCCATAGTCCTCCTCCCTTTCCGCAGGAGAGGCTCAGCGATGCGCACAGCCCTCGGGGAGAACATCCTTCTCCAGTTCTCAGCTTGACGTTCATCAAGATCACGACAAAAGATTGACAGAATCGTTTTGATGATCTTACACAAAATGCACGGACCTTTTCCATAGCCCTCAGATTTTCCTAGGGTGATATAAATCACAATTCTGCACAGGATTAGCAATCAAAGAGCATTATGAATCAATGTGATACTTTGTCTTAACCATCGCTCTTCTTACATTGCTGACCTACATACTACAGCTTTCACTGTAACTGCTTCGCTGAGGACGGGCTTTATTTCCGAGTGTAAGGTGGCCCAACTGCCGGAGATCTTTGTGGTTGGAGAACATTTTCAATTGAGATAACGTAGAGATTGACTGAAATTCATGGTGGGTTAAGATGTGCTTGAAGTCTATGGTGCTTCGCTGGTAACTTGTCTATGAAGTGTGCAATATAAGTGGTTCCTTTGAATGGTCTTTTAATTATAATTGTGCTGTTAAAAAAAATAGAAGATGGGATGAGATGCTTTCAGTATAAA
>NW_010534964.1:0-3453 GCF_000687285.1 Phaethon lepturus | reverse complement strand
GCAGGAATCATTGTTAGCAGATGCTCTAATCACTTGTGTGATTAAAAACCTTGGAAAAACTTACATACTTGAGCCACTTGCTTATAGGTAAAAGTCAAGGTTTGTTGCCTTCCTGAAACATGCGCTGCAGTTCAGCCTTTAGTGAGATGGGAACCCAACGCTTCCTCCATAAAATCCCTCCCCAAGGTTCACTGACAGTACCGGTGCGAATGCACGTCTGCTTGTTCCACTCGCAGGTGAGTTTTCCTTCTGATTCGTGGCGTAATGAGGTGAACGATGTTAAAAAGGAGGGTCTAGAATTGGGTTTGCGAAGCAGTGACGTAGCTGTTTTAAGGCAGCACTTAAGCCCATTCCTACCTGTTGTTACGATTTCAGCCCTGTAGGATTCAGCCCTTGGTTTGAAGGGAGCAACGAGAAGCGCGTGTACTCATGTGCCTGGGCTTCCCAACATGTGCCGGTAGACTGCACGTGTGCTTCTTGGTGTGTTCACTGGTGCCGGGGTCGGTGAAGGTCCTTTCAAGAGGAGTGCGTGTATGGCAGCATGTTCATTCGCAGGTCTTGGGTATGAAATTTGGTGCTATGAGCTACTAGGAGCTCATCTGTGAAACCAGCACCCGGGCCGCGTGACTGAGCACCTCTGTGTGACGCGGGAGGTCTGTCCACTAGTGTTTTTGTCTCGGCTGGTGCCAAGTGGTGTCTTTGCTCAGCTCGGGCTTGCCGGTCCCTCAGCCGTGTTGGGAAGCTGCCCGCTGGGTTCTGCCTTGGGTGCTTGGCTTGGGGTGTCTCCGAGCTTACAGCAAGTCGTCAGATGATCTTAACTATTTGCTCGTGATCTGCTGCTCGCAAGTTACCACAACCTCTGCTCTCAAACAAAGGCTGCACAGGAAGCTGCAGCACAGCATCTTGCTGCTGCTGCTTCTAATAGCTAAAAAAGGGTCTGCTCGTGAGGTCTTTATTTAAAATAGAAACGCTGCACAGAATAATCCCCCTTTTAGCAGCAGGATGCTGAAGGGCAGGGAGGCCTCTGCTTTGTAACGTGTACTCCCGTGCCCCAGGTGCCTTTGCCTGGGAGCGGTAGGTCTGTGCAGACGGGAGAAGAGAGCTCTGCCAGACAGCACTCGCGTTCCTGCGTGCTCCCGAGGTGCGTTTCCCCCAGGAGCTGGCGGCTGCTGAAACGTAACCGAGCGAAGCCGCTTGCTGGTCCGTACCTCCGTGCTGCCGGAGGAAGCAGAGAACGCAAACGCGTCCCGCGCGGGATGCCAGGCTGCGTGTCGGCACGTTGCATGCCGGTCTTGCTTCAGCAGCTGGCGGGCGCCTTGTGCTGGAGCCCGGGCCGGGGTCCCTGGGGGTGAGGGAAACTGGAAAGAAGCTAACGCTGCCCTCGGAAGTATTGCACCCGTTCCCACTTACCATGGACGCAGCAGTTTGCATTTTCAGCTGGAAAATTTTGCACAAGAATGGGAGTTGTTGACAGGACTGATGAATTTTTTTAAAATGCAGTTATGGCTTGCCCGTCGTGTCTTTGTAATGCAACATTTGCCGATGAGAAAATCGAAGGGGTTCAAAATCAGCCTGACTGCGTTCCCGGGATTTTCTGCAAATACCCTGCGCGTGGCAGCGGAGTCCCAGAAGTTGTCAGGGCAATCTTACAGCGGACTAATCTCAAGGAGCTGCTTTTTATCTTGATATAACATTTAACTCGCAATACCAGAGTAATGAGTTATTTGGTTTTTTTCTAAATTCGTTTGTAAGACAGAATCCTCGGGAAGCGCTGCTGGCGGAGGGGTAGTGTGTAGAGCTCCCTGTGCCTTCTGAACAGAGCAGCTCAGGCACAGGGCATCTCGAAAGCAATTAGCTTGTATTTAAAACAAAAAAAGAAATAAAAGATCATCTCTGCTCAGAGAAGATACCTTCATGCTGTGAGCTGCATTGCCTAGCAAGAGTGAAAATTTGAGCGCGATCCTTTGTTAGCTAACTTGCGATGTTAGGTTTCTTTATTGGGTTGTTTTTTGGTTTTTTATTTCCTTCCGCCAAGGGATAGTTCTGCATAACTTAAAGATTTTTACTTCGGTCCAGGGATGGATCATCACTGTGTTACTTCTTGATTGTCCCTATGACCCGACTGTAATCCTGCCATTCTTTGTGCTTGCAAGGGGTCCTAAGGAAATTAGAGGTTTGGATGTACAAGATTCTAATTGCTGGGATCAAACTATTTTTTTTTTTTGTTTACATTGTTATATAAATTTATAATACTCCACCCCGCTCTTACTTCCTCAGCAGAGATTTAGTATAAAGAATTGTTGGGGAGTTGAGCACTTTGTAAGTGAGGTCCATCAGCAGAAACAGAGCAGAGATGGAAACGTTGTGTTCTGGCTCCTCTGTGCTGATTTTTTCACGGGTGGGTCTGACTGAAATACCGTGTGTGTTTTATGAGAGTCTGGAACGTGCTGGATGGATTTTGCTCTCATCCAGATAATTGTGTCTATGAATTTGAAGTTTCCTCTTAACAGTCTTGAAGGTCACTTCACAGATGCCTTGCCATGAAAGAGTGGAGCTTTCCCGGGAAGATCATAAAAGAGCGACCAGTTGTGACTTAACGAATTCCTTTCAGCGCTTGATGGCATGTATTTTATGGAGCCTGTACCTCCGCTTAGGAAGCTGCCTTGTGCCTCTCCGAACGAAATGCGTCCTTGGAGGAGAACCTCCTCTCCAGTAAGTGGCACGCTGTGGGTCACGTGCGACGGCGAGGCTGCCCACTTTTCACGGCGATCTGGAAAGCACAGAGAGGTGGGAGAGCCGCACAGAAGGAGTCTCCTTTTCCTTTGGTTCACCCGCTGGTTTTCAAAGTGGTCACTACTTGCTGTCGTCTGTTTTATTCTTTTATAATCTAGCGTGGGTGTGGACAAGGAATATTTTAGGTCCTGTGGATGCGGCTCAGCAATTTCAGATGTGGTTAGAAGAGCTTTTTTAAAAATTGAGGGGAACTCCTTCAAGTCTGCACCTGGGGTAAAAATCAGATTAATTTTCAAGTGTGCTGTAGCTCCCTTCTGCCTTTCCGCTCTCAATCGTGGAAAATTCTTATAAATTCATGAATCACTTTGTAAAACAACGATCTCTTTCAGATGGACAACACCAACGTGTTTCAATGAACTATGTACTCGGAGGTTGAGACGTTTTCCTAGTTATTAGGGGAGTGCAACTGGATAAATATTTTATTAGATATTCATGGATTGTTTACTTAGATGGATAGATGATCATATACTTGTAACCTAAGGAGAAAAATTCAGAAATGTTAATTAAGGACTAGTTGTTAAATTTATAAATTGTTAAATAGTACGCCGGGTGAGGACAGCAAGTAAAACCCCGCGCGTAACTTTTCAAATGCTCCATCTCTCGCCTAAGCATCGTCGCGCGGGTGCCAGCGTTCCACAGCTGGGAAGCGTTCTGAACCTC
>NW_010534963.1:0-2609 GCF_000687285.1 Phaethon lepturus | reverse complement strand
GGGATGGAGATTCTCCTTGCCTCTCTTTTTGTTGTTAATATATTTGTAGAAGCATTTTTTATTATCCTTTATGACTGTGGCCAGACTGAGCTCTATCTGGGCTTTTTAATTTTGTCCCTGCTTCACCTAACGAGATCCTTGTACTCTTCATGAGTCGCCTGCCCCTTCTTCCAGAGATGATAAACTCTCCTCTTTTCCCTAAGTCCCAGCAAAATCTCTCTGTTCAGCCAGGCCGGTCGCCTTCCCCGCCAGCTCTTCTTACAGTACATGGGGACCACCTGTTCCTGTGCCTTTAAGTTTTCCTTCTTGGAGACTGTCCAGCCTTCCTGGACCTCTTTGTCCTTCAGGACTGTCTCCCAAGGGACTCTCTCAACCAGTGACCTGAACAGGCCAAAGTCCGCCCTCCGGAAGTCCATGGTAGCAGTTTTGCTGACCCCCCTCCTTACTTGGCTCACAATTGAGAATTCCGTCATGTTGTGGTCGCTAAGCCCAAGACGGCCTCTGACCACCACATCTCCCACCAGTCCTTCTCTGTTTGTAAACAGCAGGTCCAGCAAGGTCCCTCCCCTGCTGGACTCACTCACCAGCTGTGTCAGGAAGTTATCCTCCACAGACTCCAGAAACCTCCTAGACTCTTTCCTCTCTGCCGTGTTATACTTCCAGCAGATGTCCGGTAGATTGAATGCAGGGAGGTCCTCTCTGAACTTTGTGAGTCAACATGAAAGTCCCCATGACAGTTTTGTCTGAGTTACCCTGTCCTCGATGCAGTGCATACACATGCCTCGATGCAATGGCATACACATATCAAGTGTACCTTGCCACTGAATCTTGTTAAAACGCTGCCACTTTTACTTTCAAACTTTGTTAAATTGCTGTTTTATATCAATAAGCATATTGCTGCTTCTCTCTTATGAGTGAAGTGCATCACTCCATCTGCGACAATGCCATCTTGGAACAGGATGTTCTGTGTAAACCATAGATTTCAGTCTTCTCAAACAGATGACAGAGCTGAAACCCAGATCATCCATACACTTGATAAACTGATCAAATTTAAGTGCTATTACAGAAAAAGGGATGGAGAGATTTACTGGTGGAATCTCGTAGTTTTGCAGTTTTGAGAAACCAGTCTTTCATTTTCTTTGCTTTTATCATAAATGTTTGAAAATAAAAATTTGTATCTTAGGTGAAAAGGACTATTATTTTGATGAACAATGGAAAAGGAACTTTCCATCTGTTTCTATTTTTTAATTGAAAAATGAACAAAGTACACTCAGTTCATTACTGTCTCTCTTTTAAAAAGTTCTTCATTAGCTAGTTACCCATTCTTAAAATAACATAAAAATAAGGATTCTTTCTGAGGTTATTAAAATTCCTGAAATTCATAAAATAGGGTGGTGGATTTTGAAAATGTTGACCTTTTCTTTTTCAGCTTCAATGTTTTATGGTTTTGCTTGCTGGCCAGTACCTTTCTTCCCACAGTTTGGTTAGGCTGTAAACTGTGTGGAAGGTAAAGGCAGGGCAATCAACATACAGAATATTGAAAAGGTTGAGGTAATAAAGCACCTGTCACAGAGTGTATGAGATATTAAAATTTTGATACTTAATTTTAGTGACCATGGTTTCAAAGGAAAAAAGACAGTGGTACAATACAGTCTGAGTCTCCTGAAAAATATTATGGTGGGAATAGATGTGGTAAAAACTTGAATGATTCTTACTGCAATTTCAAATTGGTAATTTCATGGTTTTCAGAAGGGTTTTAGTGCTTTTTGAAAGAAACACGGGCAAACAGAATGCAAAATTCAGCTCACTAAGATATGTGTGGAGTAAGACAAGACTATTATAGTTTTCTCTATATACATAAATATACATAAGGTTATATTTTACTCTCTCCTTACTTCCCAGAAATGAATAAGGTGAAAGAAGTAATTCATATCACCAGGTTGAATGCAGTTTTATTGTCTTTGTTGTTCCAAAGTGTGTGAGATTTGAATAAAGCCTTGCCTGGGATTGAGCTACTTGTCACTGTTCCTGTCGATTCTCTGGACTCTAATAATGCTTGAGCTTGTTATTCAGCACCATGCCCAGTGTGTCCTCCTTCCCCAACCTTTGTAGAAACATAACAATTTTGTCATTCATCCAGGCTGAAATTAGCTAGCAAGTTCAAAATGTAATGGTGTGCATAGACGTAGAAAGGGATTGCATATGTCCTACTGGAAGAGGAGACTCAGAGGAAACACAGAATGATGGAAATTTCAAGAAGGAAAAGACAGAAAGGGCCTAATTAGGGGAAAGGATAAAGAAGATCAAGAGAGTTTGTCAAGGTACTAGGTGTAATAGTGTTTGACATGCCAGAAAGCAGGAAAGGAAAGTTCTTGCATTCAACAATATTTTGTGTGCATTCACGTTTCTGAATTTGCAATAGATTTCAAACTTTTCTGTAGTAGATACTTACACTTTCCACACGCAGGTTCATTTCTACCTCTGAGTTCCAAGCCTTCTAAAAAGCAATTGTTATTCCCCCACATACATTCACCAAAAAGAATATATATATTTTTTTAATCTTTCCTTTTTCTTTTTCTTTTTTTTTGTTTTTGTTTTTGTTTTTGTTT
>NW_010534962.1:0-1415 GCF_000687285.1 Phaethon lepturus | reverse complement strand
GCGGCGCTGCGCCTCCTCTGCGGCCAGCCCTCCGCCCGCCAGAGCTGGGGTCTGGGCGGGAGAGCGTACACAAACGAAGCAGGGGGCTTTGAAGGAGGCTTTGCTGTTGTGGACCCATCGCTCCTCCTCCCCCGGATTGATTTATTTGTTCAGGCTTGGTTGCCTGCAGCAACACATTATTAGCGTGAGCCATGGTGTATCCTGGGAGACCTGCAGGATTCCCTGCAAACCTTTTAAGTTCTTCGTCTCCAAGGAGGGAGAGACACGGCGCCCATTTTGCTCTCTTCATGCAGTTGCATGTGCATTGTTCCCCTTTGAAAGCTACAGCGAATGCTGTAACTGGACTCCACAGTCATCTTGCTTTTTTGTCTCAGTCAGTAGAATATACTTTTCTTGCTAAAGCCAGCGAGCTGCCCTGCTTTAAAGGCTGTATTTGAAACCAGGCAGTCGGCTGTGCTTAGCTGAGGAGGTTTCAGCAGGGCTGCGCACTTCTCGTCTGTGCACACACAGGTCGGTCCTTGCTGATGGTAGACTGCAGGCTTTCTGGGTATCTCTGGCCACTAGGTAAACCCAGATTGCCTCATTCAGGAGCAGCTTTCTGCATGATTTAGCATGGCTACAAAAGCAGTAAAGACACAGTGACACAGAGTAACAACATGGGTGTGTACTCAGGGCTCTGCTAAGATCATACCTCTCTGCTAAAACCTGTGCAGCGGCAAATTCTTTAGATATAAACAAGGGTTACGAGAGCCTTCCCATGATGTGGTCAAACCCTGTGGGTACAACTTTCCATCTCTGCTCCATTTGAAATTACAGGACTCAATTTTCCTCAGAATTCTGCTTCAGCTCCTTTGGCTGTTTTGTGTCCCGGACTTGCAGGGACCAGTCTATTTGTCACGGCATAGTTAAAACATCGTGAAAAGCACTCAATTTCCCAATTAGTCACGTGTGTGTCCAGAGATGGGCAGCGTCAGATCAACTTGCCTTCCGTAAAGGTCAGGGCGGGTTAGCTAGGAGGTCATTGTGCCGGTAGTTAAGGCATCAGGTTAAGGCATCGACACCAGATGGCATCTCAATAACAGAGCAGAGTCCGAGGCAAGGCGCATCAGCGTTCCCGTGAGAGCGATGCTGGTGGTAATGGGGGGCTGCTGGAGGGGCGAGGGGGTTGAGGAAATACAAAGAAGGTGTCTTGAGTGTGATCTGTTTCACCAGGAGGTTCAGCTAGCAAGAGACTTCGATGCTGAAGAGCCACGCGGTTTCTTCCTTGTGCTCGCACTAAGGCCGCCTGCATTTTGCGGGCGTTTCGCAGTGGAGGGTGCCGGGCACAGCCAATTTCTCGAGGCTGTAACGCAGAGCTGTGGGCGTGCTGACGGCCATGCCCGCTGCCCGGGCCCTGTACCTGTGCGGAGCTGGCG
>NW_010534961.1:8633-20775 GCF_000687285.1 Phaethon lepturus | reverse complement strand
GTGGGAGCTGTCTGCAGTGCAGCTGAGGCTCAAAGAGCAGCTCCTCGGATTCCTGCAGCCAGCAGCTTCCCGCAGACTTTCCCAAATATGGTTATGAAGTCGGACCAGGGATGAAGCCACTCGAACAAAGGGGACGTGTTACCTCATGGAGCGACGTCATGTTCTGGCAGGGCCAGCTCGTAGGCAATGGCATCATGCGCTCCATCCCTCTCCTCCCGGGCCAGGAGGGCTGGGTGGGGGCCTTTTCACACGAGAGGCTCCCAGGAACCGGAGCGCTGCTGTCTGCACAGGGACCCGCAGCATGGCTCATTTTACAAGTTATTCTTAGACTGCCACTGACTTCATCTCCTCATTCCCAACAGCGAAACAATGGAGCCAAAGGCGAGGGGGGCACTGGGGAGTCACCAGGGGCCTCCTGTGCTTGCGGAGGTCAGCAAGAGCTTCTGCAGGGCGCTCCGGTGGGACGAGGAGCTGGCTACAGGGATGGCCACCATTATGAGAGAGGCTTTTCACACCAGGTCCCACCTTCTGTGCTGCCCAAGTGACCAGGAGCTGGCAGCGACTGGGGCTGGCCCTGGACAAGGTCCTCCCCTCCACTGCCAAGAGGTGACTTAATGTGGCATAAAATAAGGCTCGAAACATCAGGCATCATCACCCAGTCCTGCTCTGCCTCCGCAACAGCACACTAAAAGATGAGAACAGGGAAGACCTTCAGCTTGGGAAAGCAGCAACCCAAATATTTAAGTAAAGTTAATGTCCATAATTAGTGCTGCACCTAAACAAGCTGTCTGCAGTTTCATCCAGCTAAATGTCAGTCCTGCAAATACACATTTGTTTCAAGTTTGCAAGGAAACCAAAGATGCAAGAAAACCAAGTATCTTCCCAGCACACATGGCAGAGCTCAAGAAAGGAGACCATGTTAGATGCCTGTAGCCCAAATCCAACCACTTTCCACAGAGATACAAACTTCTTCCCCGAAAAAGCATCTGTCCAGGGAGCCCTCAGGTCCTGTGGCACTGCATGCCAACACAAAGCTCTTTTAAACACCCAGCTCTGGTCTCTTGAAAACCCAGAGCGTTTCCAAGTCAGCATGTGTGGAGCCCAGTGATATTTTATTTTGCCATGAAAAGTGAGCCCTCTGTAAGCTGTAATTTAGGAATTACACAGCTGAGCTACTGAGTGCTTAATCTTCCTCACAGAAAGTGAAGAGTTTTCAATAAATGTTTAGGTATTGTTGATATTAATTCACCACCAGGACAGGGGATGGAGAACATAATCCTCGGGTCCTGTTTTTTTATTATTCTATTTGTATTTCTTTTAATGTGAGGCCTTTGCTTGGATAGCTATCCTCTAGGGCTATTATTTCTCTGTGAGAAATAACAGAAACACAATGCTATTTTTCCCCAGGACCATAAGTTCTGCTATACACAACAAAGAGAGCCACAGGCAGGGTTCACAGAATGCAGGAGGCACTGGATGCTGTTGAACCGATAGCAGCGATACGTCGCTGAGCTGACACAGGAGCCACAGCCAAGAGACGCAGAGAACTCCAGGGAAGTCATCTGCAGAGCACACGTCCAGTTTGCAAATACTGACACAGTATGAAAAAATATTTGTGTAGCCTCTTCCTTGGAAACCTTCTGGGGCATCCATGTTTTCTGTCCCAAAAGGAACAGTGCAACAGCTTGGGCATCAATACAGCAGGAGAACTGTGAACCAGGGACCTCCTGGTCATCTGAAACGCCCTGATGAGATTTGTAAAAAACTTAATGCCACTTCTTAGTTGAATTCAGACAGCGAGCCAGCTGAGAGTGAGACTGATAAGGCAGCATGGGATCAAAAGGAATTTTTTCCAACAGTTGGGAAATACTTCTCTCGTTTCTCTCACTGGGAGAACAGTCAGTACGTTGTCAGGCGCCACACGGCAGCACACAAACAGGAGGAAAACAAAGCCCCGAGGCAGCCAAACACAGCCTTCATGAAGGACTGAGGGCTTAGGAGTAACATCACCCACCAGCCAAAGCCACCCAGGCGCGGCAGGTAAAGCGGACACGAAGAGAGCACCCATTTTGCAAGAGATGCAAAACAGCCTGAGACCAGATGGGGAAAGTGCCACGGCCAAATGCCCCGAGGCGGCTGAGGGACAGTGTCACCACGTCCCTTAACCCCTGCGGGTGTGGGAGCAGCCTGGGGTGAGCACAGCGCGCTCCCCGCTTCGGGCCATTCACTGTCAGAGCAGCACGAAGGCGAGTGGACCTAACGGAAAGAGTTTGCGGCCATTTCCTCCTCAGGCGTTTGTAAAGTTTGAGCTCCAGCCCGCCAGGTCCTGCTCCAAAATCCCCCAGCCCGTACCTCCCGCCCAGCACGGGGAGCATGGACGACCGGGGGTGCCAGCAGCCCGGCTCCGCACAGACCCGCTGGCACCCCCCCCAGAGCTGCAAGGGACCCGACTGTCCACCCACCCCTGGTAGCGCTGGCCCCGTAGCCAGATCTCAACAGCCTCTTCCCACGGGCAGTAACACCTCCTCAAACGCTCTCCCTTTTGTAGCTGACAGTATAAATTTGTTTGACCTTTAGCTAAGAGCAATCTCTAACAGCCGAGCAAGTTTTCCAAGTTCCTGGGTGGTTGCTTAAGGAAAACATTTTTGTGTGTGTTTTAGCCCTGTCTGTCAAACGATTTCCATCTCCAATATGTTTTACCAACAACACTTCTTTCTATTTAAGAGATTCCGTGTTCCAGGCTCTCACCAACACCCTTCAGCTCAAAGCACAGGACGCGAACCACCAACAGCTGAGTGGGGGAAAAGGACAAGTCAAGACCAGGAAGACTCAACCAGGTCCAGGCCCGGCAGCGCGTTGCTGGCGACAGAACAACCTTCAGCAAGTTTTTGCAGCACAACCTGTGCTGGGGAGATGCTGAGCCCTTTACTTATTTTCTTCTTCTCCAGAGAGAGAACTCTGGGATTTGAGGCAGTCACATTAGCACTTGATACGTTTAAAAATAGCACAAAGTAAATGGTGCTGCTCTGTGAAAACAATGATGCTGAGCACAACCACAGAGTTCACAGCCCACTGCCTGCGACAGAAAATCCACAAACCAGGGGAGCCTGGAGCAAAAAGAAAAGTGCAGCACATTCAGGACCCAAGACCTGGCCAAACCACGGCTGCAGCACAATCCGGTTTGTGTTTTCCTTGTAATCCTGATGTTATGTCTGCTTTCCCTGGTCTTCTCAGCGAAGGACAGGCTCTCCAGATGTTCTGAAGCCCTGGGACCTACCCAATACATGAGCCAGTTTTGGGGAAGGGGGGAACAGGACACAAAGCTACTAACCCTTCTCTTTTGGCAGCATGCTTCTTGCACTAACAAAGAGCAACGGGAATGACTCACAGATATTGAACGCCATCATTTACCCCAACGACTCAAGTACTGCAAGCCATAGGATTCCTTGCAATCAATTCCTGCATCAAGCCTAAGGAAGCAGTTCCCCGTCCTTCCAGAGAACGTTCCCACCTTCACATCGAGACTCCCAGGGATGGGATGGCCACCACTGGCTTTGGCAAGCTGTCGCAGGGTTAGTCAGTTAGGCCTATTCTTGGTCTGAATTTGCCTAGCTTGAGTTCCCAGGTGCAGGATTCACTCCGCCTGTCCGCTAAACTTAGGTTGTCCTTCCATTATGTTTTCTGGTTTTAACCAAAAATATTGCCTAGGCTGCAGTCACCTACCACCTTCTCGCTGGTGCGGCAACCACCAGCTGCCTCTCAGGAGACAGTCCTTCAGATTTTGCTTTTGGCTGAATTCTTTAGGGCATCACTATCTCCAATAAGTGAGGACACCAGGAAACACAACCCCTCTGCTCCGTACTTCCCTGCTTACACAACCCCGAGTTGCACTAATCATTTTGATGGCCATATCCCTCACCGCACACTCGACTCCCACACCTCCCCTGCTCGAGCCCTGGCCTTCCCGGAGAAGGAAGATGCCTTCCCACCCTACACACCAGGCCTGCCTTCCTTCGTCCCAGACGTACGATCTTACACTCGGCAGCATCATTGCTCTTTTTTGTGACCAAGTCTCCAGCCGAAGCACAGCTCCGTTTC
This sequence comes from Phaethon lepturus, assembly GCF_000687285.1. NCBI lineage: Eukaryota > Metazoa > Chordata > Aves > Phaethontiformes > Phaethontidae > Phaethon > Phaethon lepturus. The sequence goes on along the minus strand of NW_010534961.1, from coordinate 16,677 downwards.
CTTCCCTGTGCTTTGGCACTCTCAGTATAGTATCACTAATGTTTTTTGTTTTCCTCCAGCCTGTTGACAAATACACTATGGAGGCAGTCAGCAATCAATCTATCTTTGAGACTCCACTACCACACAGCTCTTCATGATAACTCCAGCTTATTCTTACATTTTGAAGGCGGTATCTAATCCCTTTAATATATGTAGTGCTGATTTTTTTCATTCCAATTTCTGACAAATATATGTCACATTGAGTCAAATACCTTACAGAACTCATATGTGTATTACATCAACGTCATCATCTTCATCTACTGCATCTGTAAACTTATTTAAAAGGCAGAGGTTCATGAGATCTATTTTCCATAAGTGAATTTTCCATGTTGATTGCCACTAATTACACTCTCCCCTTTAACTTTTAGCTAATGACCATGCTATGCAGTGTATTGTTTCTCCTTGGGCTAGAAAATCAGGACACCAGGCGTAACAAATGTTTGTACCATCCCATTTACCTTCTGTTAACACTGGCACCATGTTCATTTTGATCCAGTCCTTGGGAATTTCCTTACTGCCCAAAAAGCCACTAAAAGTGAACATTAATAGCCCAGAGGGCTCTTCAGCCAGATCTTTTAAAATTCTTGGATGCAAAGTATCTGAATTTGCTAGTTTAAGAAGGTCTAACATTAATAGCAGCTGTTTAACATCCTCTTCAGTTACTGTTGGAGTGGAAAGTGTTTCATCATCCTCATATGATACAAATACATCATCTGGCTTTTTTCCAAATAGAAAACAGAAATATTTACTGAACGGTCCTGCCTTTTCTGTATTTTCATTGATAATTTGACCATGTCCATCTATTAACAGATCAGTATAATTTAATTCCTTTAATTCCTAATATACTACTTATTATATTCCTAAAAACATTTTACTCAACTTTGCTAGCCACAGACTTTTCCTTGCATTCTTTTGTTTATCAGTGTTCGATGGGCTTGAGCTCTCAATCCATACTCATCACTAACAACATTTCTCTTTCCCAGTACTGTTTCTTGTGTATTTATTTTCCGTAACTGCCTTCATTTCTCCTCCAGGCTCCACTTGGGTTTTATGCAGGGTATAAGGTAGTCCTGTATATTGATTAGTACAGAGGTGCACATCAGGATCAAGGCAGACCCCATCACCAAAACCTACCTAGCATCCCAAATGAGGTTCTCCCTAGAGATGCTATGGGCCCAAAACTCTCTCACAACACTAGAGGCAGGGTCTCAAGCAATACGGCTCAACACAGACTAAGGCACTCCAGATACGCCATCTGGAGCTGCAGAAAGACAGCACCCGTCCCCAAAAAACTGTCCATCCTGACCTGTAGACACAGGAACAGCCGTGCAGGAGGCACAAGGCTCAGAGCTGAGGGGAGCAGCCAGTGTGGGACAGAGCGGGAGGACTCCAGAGCACTTACAGCAGATCTGCTCCAGGCACTTATCCCTGTGTGCACGACAGACACCCCCTTTAAGGGGTCCTCTTTAAGGACCTGATGCCCCTAACAGCTTTGTTCTCCCATCCCATGCAGCACAGATGATACTGAAAGAGAAAATTACGTAAGTAAAAAAATGAGTGATCTCCTGGATCCTCCTATAAAAACAGGACCAGACCTATAAGATATTCCTCAGGGATGGTTACAGCCTTAATTTGAAGTCCCCATTGCTGGGGTTCCCGTCTGCCAGTGGCTGTTCCACAAAAGGTGTCTTTCAGTGTTCTCCGCTCTCCACACAAACTCTTTTTTGTTCAATTAAATCCCATTCTCCCCGTTTGCTATAACTCTGGTGCATCTACACCAACTCTTCTTTGCCCTTGGCTACCTGCAGGACGTTATTTTGCACCCAGTAAAGCCACAGTTTTCTCAGTGCTTCCCATCCGTCTCCAGAGGACAGTAACGTGTGTCGCTGTGTAAAAGGCAACTGCAACACCACCACGCACAGGTCCTGCGGGCTGCAGAGCGGGACCTCGCTGCGACCAGCGCCTGTGTCCCTGCAGCCCAGCAGCAGCCCAGACCGAAGCCTTCTGCAGCTCCAGCAGAGACGTTGGGCTTTTTGCATCCACAGGGCTTCGCGCGGCATGCCCGGCCCGGGTACGGCTCCGCAGGGCTCCGTGTGTGTGTGTGTTTGTTTGCGATTTTGTGAATAGGGCTGCTTAGCACGTTGAGTCCTCCCCGTGGGGATGATGTGTTAGAGCGGATTGGCTCGCTATTCCCCGAAGGAAACATCTGCACATTCCAGACACATTTTGTAACGGGAGTGAAACCCATCCTTGAAGTGAAATTTTACAGCCTCCACAGTGCAAAATAACGATTGCTGGCAAGGACCAGTGGAAAAGTAATGTTTAAAATATTATTACAGGGAAGCGGCTGCCAGAGCCTCAAATTAATCATTTGAACGTGTCTCTGGAGCGGAGCGGTGCGTTATGTAACGCTCGCCCAGCTCCAGCCCAGAGCGCGGCTCTGCTCCGGCCCCGTCCCGGTGCCCCGCTCCCCTTCCCTCGCAGAGAGCCCGCGAGAACGCGGCCCCCCACCCTCTGCCCTGCCACGCTGCCGCTGCCCCCCACGACAAGCATTCCCCTCTGTGAGGTCTCCTTCAAGAGATTTCAGCCAGGTCCAAGCTCCACATTTCTTCCAGGTGCCGAATTTCTTCTTGTATTAAAGAAAACCCCAGGAGAGACAAGGACAAGGGATGTTTCTCACCGTCAACTCTGAAAAGCGGCATTTGCCACAGCTCCACAAGCAAAATGAGCTCCAGAGGAGCTGGAGGGAGGCTTGGCCGCTTCCCCCACGGCCTGCAGAGGAGGGCAAGCTACAGGTCTGCTGGTTAAACCCTTCGGGCACTGGTCTTCAGCCACGCTGGACTGCTCCTGAGGGTCACGGGGCAGGTGACAGAACAGGGGCGTTATCTGCGCAGCGTCCTCCCCCTCGCCCCGCGCTCTGCCGCGATCCCTAACTCACAGCATCCAAATATGATAAAAATGCAACTGACGTTAACAAAAAAAAAAAAGCCTCTAAAGGAAAGCACGAACACAAACAGCAGTGGATGCAGACACATCTATGGGGGAGGAAGAAACAAAACGTCTGGCAGCCTGTACTAGCAGGAGGAAGAGAAGCAGTGAAATGAGTACGTAAGGAAGACGAGTCCTGCGATACAGCAGCCAGAGAACAGCCTGCAGGCCCTCAGGAAGGGGTATTCTCTCAGCAGTAACAAGGGCAAAATTCTGTTAGCCACCAGGCTGAAGATACCACGAATGTAGCCAGAAACTTTGCTCATGAGGACTTCTCCGTCCCTCCTAGTCCGTAGCTGTGTCAGGGGATCCAGCCCCTCAGGTGACGGGGGCTCAGCCCTGGGCTGTGCCCAATTTCACTGCCTCCCCCCAGGTACGCGGCATGAACACGGGGGTGGCGTGACCAGAGCGGTGTCCGAGGGGAGCTGCGAAGGCAGAAGAGACATGGGGGTGGACGACTCATTTCAGGGAACGCTGATGGGAAAATGGGAGGTGAGGAGAGGTGTGTGAGAGCAGGAAAGTCAGACCAGTGTGATCCATGGGGCCAGCACTGGGACAATTCCAGGTGGCCCAGAGAAAGACCGAGATGCGACAGAGCTGCTGTGAGCCATGTGCCAACGGGGCTCCCATCGGACGCTGAACCCAGCAGGAGGGTTGTGGGTCTGCAGATGACAGCTCCTGAAGCCCCCATCTTCTTCCTCTGTTTCAGGCTGGGCATATGCAACCGCAGGCGTGACTTATAAAATGTTGGCCAAGGTTTTAGGTTTGCAGCATCTCTTCTACTTCTGAGTGGTGCTGCGGTACCCACCAACAAACATCATCTATGCCAGTTCCCAAAGCACATCTCCTTTCCTTTCCTGGCTCACCTCCATGCTCCCCAGATCCCTCGGTGTTGCAATATTCTCGGTTTGAAATTAGATAGATAGACAAACAGATACAGAGCTACACATACAGACAAACGGATATTTGCCCCCAAATGGACTTCCTTATTCAAATACCTTTTATCAAATACAGAAACAATCTGGGACTGTTGTTTTAAATGCCTAAATACGTGTTTCATTAAAGGTTCCAGGCAGCAGTTCTGCAGGAGATGCTGTGTCTATCAGCTAAATAAAACACTTTCAGAGAAACTGCCTATAAGTGTAGTTAACATTCTGATCTGCTGGGCAACAACAGACTTAGAATCAACCCTAGAGGTTTCCTCTATTTAAGTGGAAAAAAAAAAACCCCAAACCTGATTAATTAAGCAGCCTAAACCAAATGGAGGTGTGCAGACTGACCAGAGGCAGAGGTGCTCTGTTGGCAGGCGGGCCTGCGCCTCGGGTGGTCTCCGTGCATCACAGTTCCTTCTGAAGCTTGAGATAACAGTATTTCCACAATTCCCAGGGAGAAAGGGCTTTGAATCTATTGTTTTGTTGTAAACATCTCTCTAGCGCAAGGGCACCATAATTCAAAGCCAGGCCCATGAATCCCTACTGGAACAGAAACGCTCGAGGAATTATTAAACAGCAGCTTTGGTTGACGTTATGTGCCATAAATCACAGGGCACGGTAAAGACCCAGAACCAGTCTGCTCTGCAGCTGGACAGACGGAGAAAAGGGAAATGGTTTACAAGACACCGAAGCACAGGCCCTTCCTTAATCCCTGTGTTCCGGTGCCGATACTGATACGAGCTCCTCCGTATTTTTTCAAATGTGGTTGTTTGGGTTGGAGGGCTCTGCTCTCAATGTTTTTGGAGTATGTTCACTATAGGTCCTTAAACATCTTCCTTCTGAAAACAAAAAACAATTAGAACCCAATATAGACCTGCTGGTTCCAGTACAAAATGCATTTGCATGTTTCTGGCATTAATAATCTGTGTGGTCGGGTTGCTTCCTTTTAGCATTAGAAAGACTTCTGTGAGGCAGTCAGAATATTTCTACTCCAAAAAATGCTGATGTTCAGAGGCCCCAAAGTAGGTACAAAGGGAAATGAGCAGCTTGCTTGGGCCTCAGCAGGGCCCCAAGCTCTGCGGCAGAGCCGCCCCCTCTAGAAGACCTTGTGAACAGACATGGGAGACAGCAACCGATTTGTCCTCTGCACGAGAACTCCAGAAGAACACCTCTTTGCCATTGCGGTGAAAGAGCTGACTCTAGCAAAAGGCAACATGGGCACTGCAAGCAGAAAAACTGTGAAAACCACACAACAGTGCTCCTCTCCCTAGCACTGCCTCCACTGTCGGGATCGGAGTGTGACCAGGCTGAGCCCTTGCCATTCCCCTTGTCCTCCATCACCTAGCTGACCCTAGGTACAAGCACAGAGGCTTCAGCAGAGACAGCTGACCACACATTCCACAGAAACTGTCCACTCTTCCCTCTTGGGAGCTTCAAGGAAAAGCACGAAAACAGAAATGTCCTTTCTCTTGAGGCACCTCCAGCAGCCAGGTCAGACCCATCACCCAGAAGCCATCAGAGGAGGTTTGCTCTGGCCACTGGCCATGCTTTGTGCTTCTTCAGTGGGCTGTCAGGCTCAGTGACTGCAGATACTGCTGCTAGCACGGCGGAGGTCCTCATCAAGTCAGATCATGTGCCAGGCTCAGGCGCAGGTGATGTACATTTCTGGTTCTTTTCCGGATCACTGTGCACAGGAGTCTGCTCAGTGTCCTCCTCTGAACCCATCCTGGTTGTAGCACTCTTTGTATCATTATGAGCTAAACTCTGGGTTTTAGTCACATCTCCCTCATGAGATTGGCCTTTCCCTGCTGACATCAAAACAGCTGACAAATCTCTCTGCTAAGAAGGGCAAAGGACAAAACCACAAGAATTATTGGGAATTTTAAGACAAAACTTGTCAAGCAGCGATGGGACAAATTCAGCCCTGAAGCCAACAGATGCATCCCATGGATCCACTCGTTTCCATGTGCTGTACATGAAGAGATGCCAACAGCTCCTCAACGTGCAAAGGGTGCAGATGGCACAACTGACACGTTAGCAGTGATACAGCTGGAACGACATGAGCCTGATGCTGCAGAAAGGAAGGGTTTGGATCTCACGGGTAAAACAGTACTTGCACATCTAAGTCTCTACCCATTGCTTGGAAAGTTTAAACTCCAGAAAGGAGAGCACCAAAACTTTAACACGATCTGCCTGGGACGCATAACTGTCCACGCTCTGACAAATATTAATGGCTGATAAATCTACTGTGCAATGTATCTGGAGGTACGGGGTGGAGACCAAAGGATAGATCCTGGAAAGATCTGGAAGAATGCGCCGGTCAAATCATCAGCTTATCCTGGAAAGATGCAGCTGACCTCAAGATAACCTGCTTTTACACCACTCCCCTCAGCTCAACTCTCCCTCTTGACATGGACTGACCTCCACCTGCCCAGAGCGATGCAAACAATTTACCTCTGACCTCTGGCTCAGCCAAAGACGCCTTTGGGCTTGCCTCTTGCGGGCTGTAACACGGCTTCTGTGCTGCTTGACTGCAGCCCACAAGACCTTCAGCAACTACAATCGCTTCCTACTACCTGCTGCCTAGAAGAGCTCATGCTGCAGTCTGAGAGGACAAACTGGGGCTGCGTTCAAAAGCCACCATCGGCTGAGAAAGCAGAAGGTGCATGCTTCTCAGGGAGAACTTCCATGCTTCCTTGGGAAAGACACCCTGATCCTTCTCAACTTCAACATCTTAGTGCCAGGCATCATTCCCTGTCCTGGCATACGTATTATCCATACGTGTACACTAGTCACACATGCTCTCAGGTCAAGAACACAGTATTTCTGGAGCATCTGTTTCAACTCAGCCTGGGGAAAAATAGGAGGAAATCACAGCAGCCATCCCGTAGCCCACAGGAAAGAGGCTCGGAGGTCCCAGTCTGCTTCCTAGAGGAACCACAGCGGGCACAGCAGCTGGTGCGCCAGGCTAGCTGTCCACACCCCACATCCCTCTCCTCACAAGGAGGTGCCTGTTTCTGCAGACTCCTTTTTCTGATCGGCTTTGGAAAAGGGATGTCTTGCCTTCAGATTACATACATAATGGAGAGGCACAGTTGGTCTGATTTGTTGTGAGGGAATTCCCTCACAGAAAGGATAATTTCATTCACTTCAGACTACAGGTCATGTCAGTGATCTGTTAAAGGGAAGATCGCTACAGTGTCTGTTCCTTTCTCCCACAGGACCAATGCCTATAAACCCCTTTTTAAAACATCATTATGTGGAATAAACTGTCCAAGGAAAAAAGGCCTTGCAACTCCGCTAATCTTCCTAATGATTTAATACCTGCAAATACTACTGGGAGGTATTCCTTTCCTGATCGCATTAAAAGCTGTCGTATTATACGTCTCACCACACTTCAGCATCCTACTGTGGATTTTTTTTTTTTTTTAAACAAAGCCAATTTCTCTGGAGACTGAGCAGGGGTTTTAGCTCCCACCGCTCTCCCCAATTTTAAAAGACCTTCTAATGCCTGCCTGGGGGATTCCAATAAGTCCTGGCACAGATCCTCCAAATAGTAGCAAAGCTAAACAGGGTATGGCTGTTATTGTAGAGATCTCTCGCTGCCAGCACAAATACACAGACTGGACCATTCAACCTTTTACAGCGGGAAAGTCACGGACAGCTGATGATTCACAATCAGCATTACTTCTACTACAGCCACCCTTTTTCTTTAAATATTCTTTCTTTCTGGCAAGCATCCCTTCCCTGCAGCTTTTGCGATGCTTTTTCTCCCCAATTTCTTAATCATATTAGCAAGAGCAGGCGCGGGACATCCAGAGTCCAGTTTGATTTCTGCATCTGCTCCAGACGCCGTGTGCCGCAGCCCTGGTGAGAAGTCCCAGGCGAAGACTGCTGTGGTTCAGCTAGCCAGGGTTAAGCATTCCCCCATGTACAAGACCAGAACAAGGCCTGTGAAACACTCCTGTCCCCCTCAAGACCTCAGAATAAGGCTGAAGTGGTTTCATGGGCTGTGTTTGTGCTGGCTCTGTGCCTAGGGGTGAACCTCACCAACGGCAGCCTATACTATGAACTTTTGTTTTTTT
>NW_010534961.1:5983-8602 GCF_000687285.1 Phaethon lepturus | reverse complement strand
TCCCTACACAAAGCCAAGAGACATTTCTTTCCCAGGTCAGTAGGTACAGGCACATCAAACTGTAAAATCTGTTAAATTATTGTCTCCTCCCCACGCAAGCATGTGCTGGGCCTGACGCAGCGGCTCAGGGGCTCAGCACCCCGTGGTGCTCCCCACCTGCCCCCCTCACCAAAGCAACCCAGAGCAGAGCCGAGGTGCCGAAGGCTCGCAGGGAACAGAGCGTGGGTACACGGAGGTCTGCCCCAGCCCCTGCCCAGGCTCTCCTCCACTTCGGTTTCAAACAGCCGCAGCAGAGGGGCTTTCCCCAGCAACTGATTCTTGCTCTCAGAAATCTTTTCTTCATTATTGAGCTTAAATCTTCCCCAATTCAGGTTTTCTCCAAAGTTCCCAGGCACAGGTCCTCTGACAATTCACCTTAACTACAGGCCTTTACTGCTGTCTAACACCCACAGCCACTGCACATCACACAGTTGTCAAAGCACCTACCAAGAACGGAGAAATGAACCATCAGAGACCCAACAAGGCAGATGTCACCGGAGCAGAGACAGACAATTTAAAAAAAAAAAGTCACACCCCATCCACTTCATAGCTTTTTTTCCTACTGTAAACAAATTGATTTTGCTGCTGTTGTTTCACTTTCTGATGACTAAAACAGAAACCCAAAGCTTAGTCCCCACTCTGGCACAGTGCTACTCAAAATGAAACACTGACAGCATTGGTTGAGGAGTCTTTGGGGAGGCTGATGCTTCACATCAGGTTTGGGCAACTGTCTTGGACTGCATCTCCATTTAATTACTTTACCCTAGTCTTCATAAGCTGAAGATAAAAAAACCACAAGGGTAATTGTGTAAGAGAGTGTTAGCGGTATATAAAAACCACCAGTAAATTTGCTTTGTTTAAAATGGAAAGAAGAGCATGAACCCAAGCAATGCCAAGCCTAATAGAAGACTAAGGACAGAGTGCCCCCACCAAGCGCAGGCATGCAGCCCGCTCTCCTGTGCTCTGGGGCCGGTGAAGCAGGCACCAGCGTGCTCCACGCCCTGCTAGCACCATCCACTGCCTCTGCTCCAAGTACCGCAGAGACTGGAAGGCTACCAAGAGCAAGCTTGGCACAGCAGGACATGTAAATTCAGTCTGATCCGTTCTTAGGCTCCATACAGAGACTCTGGAGGGTTTCGGTAAACATCCTTGGTAATTTTTGGACACCACAGCAATGTCAAGAAGTATCACATTCATAAATCAGACCTTACATCAGCTCTGTTGGCAGAAAGAACATTTGCCCAGTTCTTGAGGCACACTGAGCCTTAGACGGCATCATCGTTTCTCAGGATTTATGGCAGACACCAAGTTAAGCTGCATCTTTGGTCTTATGTTAAATCACCTTCTTGCCAAGGCTAAAATTTGCTCCATGGTGTAATCACAAACTGGGGCAGAAGAGCGAAATAACAAATTTCATTCCCATATAATAATAACAAGTTACGTTTCCATAGCACCCCTCTTCCTCTTGGATCCAAAAGGACATTACCAGCTTAACTCACTGAAGTACACTCTGTGCACAGGGATTACGTAATCCCCCGCTGAAATACAGCCACTGCTCTTTAAGGGTGCAATCCAGCACTAAAGCAGAGTTTAAGATGGAAAGAAGACGTGCCCCTGCACTAGGAAAGGGATGCCACAGAGCAAGGACTGACTCCTCCGTCATGCTGCTGATGTGACGACAGGTAGACTCTGGTGCATGGTCTGCGCTCTGCAGATCTGTCAGAGGAGAGGTGCTGCTTTCTGCTGACAAGACTAAGCCCAGATCCATCCGGGACAATGACAAACGCTGGAGCTCCCTCTCTCCAGCGGCAGCCAAGAGGGCAGCAGGACTGTGCCGTCCTGCGCCCGGCTCGGGGCTGTGCTGCCCCGACAGTCTGCCGGGCACCTCGCGCGTGCCTGGGAGAGCAGAGCGGCTGGGAACGCGGCAGAAGGGGAAACCACGGCCCGGGCACCTGTGGTCGGAAAAGGTCCTAGGTCATGCACTACAAGACAAAAACAGTCTCTTATTTGGCCCAGTCATGCTGGGATCGCTGCCCAGTCATGCCTATTCAAACAGCGTCAACCCACGCCGACTGCACCCCTCTCTGCCTCTCAGTACAAATAGCAGCTTAGACTGCTGCAAGTTGTGCTTTGTGTTAATTGGGGGGGTCAGGAAGACAACAACCCTGGGGCTTTTCCTGGTAAGTAGTCTGTCTGTCCCACCTTATCCCTTGGAGGGCTATCAAAGAGCTACTGTTTCCCACAAAAGAAAACAAAATAAAATTAGGAGCATGAAGAGATTATAAATATAGCAGTGAATGAAGAGGGATGTCATACAGGCAGGGGGACGGAGAAGCGTGTGATGCAGAGCTCCCCAGCCTTGCGCACACGTCTGATCTCGAGGCAGACTGAGCTACAGGCTGCCTTTGCTCCATTTTTCCTTTCCAACATTTTCCACACCCTCCTGCCAAGAAAACTCCGAGAGCCGCCTGCCATGTCTGGCAAACGCTTCCTACTGCAGAGTCCTCCCAGTTAGCGCGCGCACGCACACACACACGGAGGGACCCGCACCAGGGCTGGGGCTGCTGCGCTGCTCAGCGA
>NW_010534961.1:434-5952 GCF_000687285.1 Phaethon lepturus | reverse complement strand
CTGCTCAGCGATGCGGCAGGTCGTTCACAAAGCTCTGTCCTCGCTCCTCACCGATATCCTCGAAAGGAGAGACTCGGGGAGAGGGAGGGGTGACTCTGAAGTGCATTAGGCATTTTGGGTCCTTCACAGGGAGGCCAGCTGCCCAGCTCCCACGGGGTTTGGAAGCCTTCTAAGATAGAACCTCACGCCGAGGTTCACAGCAGGTGAGGTGAAGAGGGAAGGCCATGCACGAGAAGCGAGATAACCGTTACTTGCCCATGCTCAGGCCTGGGTTGTAAATGCAGAAAGGGGTTTGTACTTCTGAAGAGCACTCCCACATATCACACAAAGGCAGATCTCCTGGTCTCAGCTGCCTGGGCATGGATTTAATATATTTCTATTACATTTAGAATCATCAAATATTATGACATTTTTGTGAAGCTACCTGGAGTCCCAGCTCCTATATTCAGCATAATTTGAGCAAATAAAAATTTGCATCTGAGGTGTCTTGTGTGCTTGGAGTTTTTTTAATTTCCTGCTGTGTGAAATAGGAGAAGCAATAAAATCAAATCCTTGGAAAAAAATTACAGTTGTTTAAGGGAATAAAAAAAAAAATCCCAATGCCTTCCCAGCCTGCTTGTGCCACACATGGCTGCTTACACAGGTAGAAGAACGGTCTCCAAGTCCGGACTTCCTCACTTTTATGGGTTTAAATTGGATCCCACTAGGCGTTTAAGGCCATTGTTGAACTGCTAACGCATTCTGCAGCATGACTAACAGCAACTGGGTTATTTTTCATTCTCATTTGGCTTTTTTTTGCTCCATCTGCCTGTCATAGCAGATGGGAGAGCCAAACAGAGCAGCAGAGCTACAGGTGAGTGATCAACAGTGTCCTGGATGTGTGGAGAGCAGGGATAAGAGCTCACCAGCAAATCTGGGATGGAAGAGATGTAGGGACAAGCTGCTGCATTCCCAAACTCACTGAGCAGAAGGGATGTGCAAATATGGCTTTCTCTCAGATAAAGGGTAACTGCAACTGATACGGCATGGTAAAACAGAATGGCAGAAGGAAAAAGATGAAGAACTACAAGTCGCTGCTACAGAACTTGAAGGAGGAAGGTGACTTTCCCCACAAGGCTGGCTTCAGCTCTCAGCAAAGAGCTGCACACCTTTCCTGACTTAGCTGTGCTCTTCTGCATTTGCATCAATGCTCCTGAAAGCAATACTTTGTCCTCTGCTTCCAGGAGCCTGGGGATTTTCTTCCTCACCCTTTTATTTTTTTTCTGAAAAGAGACCAGCAGACTTCAGTTCACTGCACACACTTAACTGGCCAGAGACTGGCAGCAGGGGCAGAGACAAGCCCAGGAAGCAGGAGGCAGGCGGTGGTTTATGAAAGACCCTGTGGAACCAACACTTTCCCCTACCAGGAACAGTCTTTCGCAACTGGATGTCTCTGAGCCGTGGATTTGGGTGATTTCAGAATTCTTCCTCCATGACCTCTCCCTCTCTTTGCCAGACTGTGGCTTCATCTTACTGGAGGAGGCAAACTGGGTTGGGAACATCACTAATGGCATGGAAAGAAATAGGAGACTTCCCAAGAAACGCAACCACAGAGCCTGTTCCAGGAGCCCCTCCCTGCACAGCAGCAGCTCCCAGAGGATCCTGGAAACAGTCAGCATGCTCATCCTACCTGGGATCTTAAAAACCTCAAAAAAAAAGGTGCAAGAAACTGTCAGTAAATTAAATCCATCCTTCTCTTGTAATAACCTACCTTTCTTCATGTGAAGACAGCCCCAATGCTAGAACTGCGGGCTCAAAAGAGGGGAATATAACTACAGCAAGATTCCCTCACCTAATGGTATCTGTACTCTTAAACAAATCTTCCTTAGTTCAACGTATAATCAAACACACTTTAAAATGTTCCCTCTGCTCTCCCATTAACTATGCTGTCTAATGAGATTCCATGTGGGGAGTCCCAGTAACTCACAGTGAGCAATTAGGGGTTGTAGTTTCAAATTGGAAACAAACAACTACACAAGCAATCCGTCCACATCTATTACGTGCAGACACCCCAGGGGCTGGCACGAGCCATTAGACTTGGCATTCAAAGGCTCACAAGATCTACCAGCAGAGAAAAGTCTGAATCTGTTCTCCCACCTATGTACTCCTGGCATGGGTTTACAGTACTCAGCCAAACACCACTGTGATCTTCTTTCCTATGAGACAGATCAGAATCAGGCTTCAAGTCACAATTTTTCACCAGCGTCTTGAGAAGGCATGAGAAAAACACTGGTAAGATATCCCTGTTGAACATGGGGAGCAGGTGAGGCTGGAAGAATGGAAGAGACCTCTGAAATCAAAGAGCGAGCTGGAGCGACTTGCCCTTCTCATTAAGTACTTCGCAGTATTTGAATTTGGTGCTACCCACCAAATACATCCTGAACCTGCAGGTCCCAGTTAGAGTCACATCTCTTGGGTCCAGCCAGCACTCCCGAGGAAGACAGAAGTTCTGTCACAGTTGGGCACTTCACACCCCCAACTCTGCAACCACCTTGTAACCACCATCCCCAACTCTATAACCACTCTTTTGCCTCAGAAAGAGGCAAAAGTCAGAACCTGAGGGATAAAATTTCTCAAGGTCTGAGTGGTGTTTGGGAGGTGAACCAGGGCTGGGAGGGAAAGGAAGGCAGGCTCAGATTCCTGGATCAAAGCCTAGCTCCATCTGGTACAGTATTCAGTTCAGCTTTGGGTTACCTACAGATGAAATACCTACCTCTAAACAGCAGAAATGTCATACAATCCATCTGATCACACGATAACTTCTCTAAAAATGACCCCAAGATTTCAGCTGCCTCTTTACAACTTCAAAGATTTTATCAACCTCGCTTGAATCCTAACCAAATTCTTTATCTAGTCCCACGGTACATGGCTCCAGATGACCCTCTCCCAACCCACTTTCACCCCAAAAGGGGAATCAGAAGATATACTCAGCCTTGCCATAAGACAAGTGATGGGTTCCCTAAAGCTGTCTCTGGGAATAATGACATTAAATGATAATCTCTATTTTTTTCTTCCCTTTTATTTTGCTGAAGCCTTTTTTCTCTATGTCTCCTTACTGAGAAGTACAGATGCCTCCAAATGCCTCCAACACGGGACTTCAAGCTCAAAACCCAGAAGGCAACAACATTTGGCCTTTTTTGGTTTATTTTTAGTCTCAAGATTTATGAGAGGTAGCTGACTCATGTTTTGGCTGGCAGGGCTGGACTCTTGTAAGTAATTGCATCGTCGCTATTTCATTAATTAAGATAAGCTTCCCCACTTCTGTTTGAGGTGTTGGCGATGCCACTGACTGCTGTGAGAAAAATACAGATCTTCGCCTTGGGTCTCAGGCAGGTGAAAGGCCAGACATTTCCTTCGCCAGTCCCTGGCCCAGGCATCCAACTGAAAGGTGCAGATAGATCAGATTTCCCAGCACTGCTCAGCTCTATCAGATCGTTCAAGAATCTCCTCCCACAGGGGAGCTCCACCCTCAGCAAAAGGCAAGAAATCCTACACACACCAGGGCTACTGTGACTTGTTGACTATGGTTTTGCTTCACATACCCCGATTTCCTTTCCAGCAACGCACCAAAAAAAATTTACTGAGGAGAGAGTTTGTAGCAAAGGAATTCAATGAATGATTAACTCCATCCTACCTATTAACCATTGCTCTCCGTTCCCTCGTGCCTCGCAGACACCCCGCTTCCGGGTAGCAAAGCCATGCCACAATCTGATATCCCATTGGTTTTGCTTGCAGAGTGGTCAGGTGATGCAGACAGGTCTGGCTTTGAGTTAAAACCTATTAAGTGCAGTAATGATTAATCCAGAACACCGGCACAAATTAATGATGAAATGCTGTTCCTCTTGTCAGACCAAATTTACCTAAATGAATCCTGCTTCCTGGAGGTTACCATGGCAGGGGGTCTCCACACAGACCGGCAGAGGCAGGACCTCCGTGCACACCAGGAGCAGGGGCTAGTGCAAGGACAGCTCTTCACGAGGCAGCGAGAGGATACGATGACTAGATGTTGCCCTCCCTGCTCTGAAATGAACCACATCCACGCCACACTCTGCTGCCTTTGGACTAGGGCAAGACCGAGAACGCAGCTCTGCCAGTCTGAAGATGCTTCAGACCAGTGGCAGCCAGATGCAGGTGCACCTCCAGCAAGTCATCTCACACTGCAAGATCTTCATGTCACATTGGCCCCACATGTACGTGCAAGCCCACGTGTTTAACACACTCAGCTGCACCTCAGAAGACTGGGAGGGCTCAGTGCCGGGCTCAAACGCAAACCCCCTGTGTCACCTCAGGCAACTCCCTTACTCTCTATAAGCATAAAGCTTTTACAGCCTTACCCAGCTGAAAAACAGGAAGACTTCCTTTTTCTTCTGCCTTGTCTATTTTTATTGCAAGATCCTGAGGATAAGGCTTGTTTTCGGTGAGCTTATGTACAGTACTCAGCACTACGAGGTCCCAATCCTGTCCAGGACTCGCAGCACAACACATACAAAAAATAATTCCTAGAGCTTTGGTCTTTTCTGCAAGCCCACACATACCATGGTACCATGCAATAGAGATGCAACTGAATCTCTGCATTTTAAATAGAGCTTTCTGGTATCTTTACATACAAAAAGACACCAGCACTGCTGATTTGTCAGGAATTTACTCCACTGGCTTCTTTATCATCCAAGGACTAGCAGTAAGCAAGAGGCTGGAAAGGACAGAAAGTCTTTGGGTACAACATTAAAAGCTCAGAATTTCCGCCCACTAGGAAAAGAAGGACTGTACAATTTCACAGGCATCTGCTGAAAGCCACTTACCACCACAGCCTGTCACCAAAGTCCCTGGCATGGAGAGCAACATGTGAGTAAACAGCTCTCGCGCTCCCATTGCTATGCCCGAGTTTCATCAATTAGCGGTGATGAAGGTGTCTGCTTAGACTGTTCAACAGCACGACCCTCATGGCGCACGCTCAGGGAAACACCAGCCAAAACTGTATATGGAGCCCTGAAATACTTGGATACCCAGTATCCCAAGGCCCAGAAACCTGTCCTTGAAGTATGGGAGCCAAGCTAGTTCACGGTCTCCACATACTGACCAAGTGGGATTTAGGAGCAGCCCTTTGCTCAGCACAGCATGGTGCATCTGAAAGGGTAGGTGGGAAGGATTAAAACATTCCTTTGCAGAAGCTAGGACCTGATGCTGCAACACCAAGACTCTCATCTGTCTGTGGCCTGCCCAGAAACAGTAAAACAACTCAAGTCTCCCATGCTCTTAATTATGTAGATTAACTCAGTAATACGAACTCGATGGGACTGTTCTCGTGGCCGCACCAGACATGCACACTTGCCCCCGTGCTGATCCTCTGCCACCCACATTGCCACTGATTGTAAACTCTTTATCTTCCCCGTAGATGCCCAACGATGCCCAGACTGCCGGCAAGAACCAGGGCCCCAAGAACTGAAAAGAAACAAGTGTAAAAGTTGAGTCGCAGCCAGAA
>NW_010534961.1:0-403 GCF_000687285.1 Phaethon lepturus | reverse complement strand
CCCCCCACCCCTGCCACAGGCCCGTGTCTCATCCCATCAGTAGGCTCAAGCTCCTGCTGAGGGCTTCTTTGCTCTAGATTCAATAAAGAAAAAAAGTGCTGCTGCTGAAATGTGTTTCATACTGTAAAGGACAGAACCCGTCCCTCCGGACGGCCGTGCTGCAGGCTGCAGTGGCCGCAGCGCAGCGGAGACACGGCTCTTCAAGCCCTGCACGGAGTTTGATTAGGCAGAGGATCAAGACATCCTCAAACTCCCAGTCGGAATACCGAAACGCACTCCCTAAGGCGGAGGAAAGGGCCATTCTCCACTCCCTCTAATCAGCCATCATTAAACAAACAACTAACAGCGGGGATCGTGTAGCACGCGCTGCGGCCAAGAGCTGCCAACTGGCCGGTCCCAAACC
>NW_010534960.1:0-17964 GCF_000687285.1 Phaethon lepturus | reverse complement strand
CGGGCCCTGGGGCCACCTGTCCGCCCCGCTGTCGCCTCCGTCCCTGGGCAAGGGCTCCCCGTGCTCTGAAGCGTGTCCTGACCCAGCTGCCGGTCCTTTCCCGGGGCCCAGCTCCGGGTGCAGGTCCCGCTTGGAAGCCCTCACCCCCCGCGGCGGCTCAGACAGAGCCAGACCTCGGGAATAAACCGCTTCTATGGTTTAGAAGCACTGGACAACGCCGCCCAGAGCGCCCACACCCGTAGATACCCGTAGCCCTAGTGTACCTGTCTCCTAAAATAAAGGAGGTTTTGGGGTGGTTTCTGGAGTCCACTGCCATCTCTTTCAGTAGAAGTTGGTGTGTGCTGCTATGTAGCTCAAACTTGCTTCAGCAGAGAAAAAAGGACTTTCCTTTTCCACACTATGAAAAGCCACCTCGCTAATTGCCCACACACTCGGCAAAGCTATATCAGGCACAGACAAGAAAACTTTCTTGCATAGCACCAAGACATAATTATTTGTGCGCAGAACAGCACTTCAGTTTCTGGTGAATATTTGCTGGCAGACAATTTGTAGCTTGCCAGAGAACTAGACTGATGGAGGTATTCATATAAAGTGATATATGAACTAAAAGTCTACACTTGAATCCAGTTAACTGAAAATAGCCTTTGAATAGTGAAACAGTTTGTTCAGGCTAGTTGGTGACAACATTGCAGAAGGGCTCTCTGCTAACCACTTGATCTGGAGTGAATTCTACTTCCATCTGATCAAAAGGCAGATTTAAAATATCCTTGTGATTGGGCTCAAGGTGTATTACTGCAGAATATCATTCATAAACCAGACAGATAATGAACTTTTTCCTTTCAAAATTCTGAAGATAAAGGCAAAACTCAGATCACACCTCACTATTAATACCTAATACTAGCATCTTCATGAAATGCTGGAAAAATAAATGAGTGGTAGCAGCGGTTGGGTAGGAACAAAAAATACAGCATTTTCCTCTAAAACTAAAAAGACAATTTCATAGTACTTACCTAAATACCACAAAAAAATGTAATAAAATAGCAATAACCAGAGCCATCAATATTATACACAAATAATATTTACTCACCAGTATAAAGGACTTGCAGCCAGCTTTCTAACAACTTCTTCTCTAATTTCTTCCATTTGTAGAGTAAATCCAGGCATTTCCAATATTGTAAATACCCTCTCATAACACCTGGAGCAAAAATTAGGCCCATGTGACTCTACTGCACTCAGGACACACCTGAAGGCACTGAGATTTAATGTATGGCATGTCACAGCTGTGGTATTTTAAGCTCACACAGAATAACTTGATTAAAAGCCTGCTGAAATGAGATTTAGCTGCAGATGCCCATTTATGAATTATATGTACTCATAGATACAGTCCTACTACCAAAGGACTGGAATAAATACAAACATTCAGTCAAAACAAATAAAGAAAAGAACATGCCTCTGAGTTTCTTCAAATATTCTTCAAATATATTTGAATATAATATATTCAAAAGAACAGGCTGATGTTCTTAGAAAAAGTTTGCATATACTGTAAATAAGGACAGCCTGCTTTATGCTGGTTTTGCATAAGATGTTTCACATTGTTTCTATAGCAGTACATAAACCACTTCAACATTTTCCTTATTCCTCCGGGCTTTCTTGTTTGTGCTGTTTGCACATATTTAAACAAAAAAGCTTTCAGTAGCACTCCACAGTTGCCACCTTCTTTCCTCCCCATCCCTTAATGCTATGGCCGACCAGAATCAATATGCCACTGTACTTCAGTACAATATGTTGTCCCATTCCTTCATGTATTTTGTGTTTTGATTTTTTTTAAATGTAGACTTAGCTTTTTTGTAAGGTTAGCTTATCCTACCTTCCCTAGCTACGCTACCAGCAGCCTCGTCAACTGCCAGATGAACTTCTTTCTGCCTGTCCAGAACAGTCACAAAATGGAGTGCTGAAGTTGCTTTTAACCCGCAGGCTATGAAGCGGGTTTGCTTATCTTTCCAAACACCTTCTTGTTTGTCACCTAGGTGTGCTGCATGTGCCTTTCTACTGCTCTTGCTGCCAACATTAACATTACCCCAGTCCTATTCTCATTAAGAATGAGGGAAAAAAGAAAGCCCAGAACAAGTCTATCAAAAAATATATGAGCAAGCTATGCTTCCAAAGCCTTTGTTGCTTCCTAACCCCAAGTAGGAAAGAAGATTTTGATTAGGAAAACATAGTCTAATGACTACAAATTTTTTTGTTTTCATAAAAATTTTACTCAGACAAAGTAACAAGCTAAGAATACAATGTCAGGCCCTTGTGAATACAAGGCCATTAATCTAAATCAAAAAGAGTTAAAGAGCTGTTTCCTGGATTTTCTCTTCCGGTTTATTTCCAGTTTGGACCTATGCGAAAAAACAAGTTTGTTCAAACCACAACCATACGCATATCAACCAGCATAATTCAGACATAATTCAACGCATTAAAATTCAATCAGTTCTGTAGTAGGTCAGCAATTCCAACTGGCTGTACAAGCTGTATTAAACTGCTCTTTCTCCTCCATACAATTTTCAGAATTACCCAAACACCTGCTCTTGTCAAGGCCCTTTGCTTCCATAGCCAGATGACTACAGCAGCAAGGATGACTGAAATTACAAACACCATACTTACATCATTAGCAATAGATATGTCATGCATATCATAACATGATTTTACATTACCGTGGTTCACACTACAATTTTCTGTAATTCACTGCTCATCTTAACATCAAGATTCAGAGAAACTCCCTTCTAGGCAAGCTACAGAACTTTCCATTTCCTATACCAACAGGATGAATGCTGTAGGGGGCAGAGTTAACTCAGGCCAATGCAAAGAAAATCATCAGGATGTAAGTGGAAACATGTAGGTAGGGCTACAATTTTTTTTTTTTTTAAAGGCAGTTTCTTTTTCTTCCAGAAATCTTGTCCAGACAAGTTTTGAAGGAGCTGCTCCCTGTGCTCCAGCTTTTGAAACACTCTTTTTTTAATGAAGGGATTCTAGTAATACAGCACATATACAAGAGCATTAGACCTTTTATCAACAAATAGCACATACCTAGAAACATAAAAACTCCTGTAGTAGAACTTTATTATGGCTGGATGGCTAATATACATCTGTAATAAATTCAAGGCCTCCTTACAAAGTATTATTCTAATTTTGTACTACAAAGTATGCTGCAGAGCTGGACTGCACACAAGCCCTAACCCACTTTTTAGAATTTACTGTACCTGACCAAAACAGCAGGCAGCAATTGCCTGCAGGCTCCAGCTGGTGTCCAGTCAGAAGGCTGTGACTGACACCAGCTTCAACAGCAGTACTGTGCCTGGCAGGCAGGCAGGTAACTGCTGCCTTCCTACCCAGCTCCGCTGAACTTGCTTTCTCATCTAGGAATTGCCAACAAGACTCAGCTGGGGAGATCTCTGTAGCCTCCCAATAACACTGTCATGCCCCAGATTAAATTACTAGGCTTTCAAACAATTTTAGAATTACCAAACCACCAGCTCCTGCCTAGCCACCCAAGTTCTAGCAGCCTACAAAGAAAAAACTCGTTGCAGCAGTCTGTCTCCTCTATGCTGACAGGCTTGCCATGCATGTCTCCCAGCTTCTCTGCTCCTGCCTCCTGGAAGCAGCTGCCTATCACTGAAACATAGACTAGAGAGGGGAAAAAACCAAAAAATGAAGAGCTTTTCCCCTATAGTGTGATCTCCTACAGTACCATGTGCAGGGTCAGAATAGAAAAGCTCACTAGATGCAGAGTAGGAAAACAGTAAGAAAAAAGCTAGCGGGCTGCATGGAGAGTTGTAAATAATTTTTGCATCATTGCTTTCCCAAATCCTATGCAGCATAACACGCAACCTTTGTACAGAATATATCTATCTTCAGTTTATGGGCAGGAATTGAAGTTGCAAGAATGTAATGGTAGGGTCAAAGCTGGGGTTACAGTGAAGGTTTGGAGTTGGGGGTGCTTCAGATTTCAGACATCTACTTCAGAAATAACACAACAACATTGCCTAATACTGAATATGTTCCCTGCTTTAGCCTCCCCGTGTCTTTCTGGATTCAGCTATTAACCAAACTGATTTTTAGACAAGACAGCAGACAAGATCTGTGTCTCTTGCTTCAAATTTTAACCCTGAACTCTTTCTTCTTTGCATAATTGATGATTAAAAAAAATAAGTACACACAAACCAACCACCTGTTAGGAACATCCTTACTCCTGAGACATCTCCTCTCAGATTTGGTTGAAATCAGCCATGTGTTTCAGAACATATCAGTCTGGGACTGAGAGACAAATAGTATAATTATATAAGCTTTGGTTCCTTTAGAAACCAAAGAAAAATATCTGAGAGATAAACTAGTCCATCTCCCATTTGAAATAAAAGATCATCCTGTAAATATCATCAAAATTTCCAATTAACCTAGAACTCCAGGGCTCGAATTTTTCTCCTATGGCATCCTTTCCACTTCCAGGTAATCTAAGAGGGCACTAAACTGGCCCCTTAGATCCATCACGTGCTGAATGCACACCAGTGTGGAGTGGGGTGCTCTCACTTTCACCGGGGGTTGTGACAGAATATAGGATGTCTTTCACCTCAAATCCAACTCTGCCTTCTCTCTTTCTCCTCTCTTTCATCCCTCCCTCCACACCCATCCACACATTGCCAAAGAATATTTTCAGTTCGGGGCCTCAATAATCTTGTCCAGACAAGATTTCATCCTGCACCTTAAAATAACATTCATTAGTGGCACATACTAATGGGGCCAAATTCTGTCCTCCATTACACCTCTATGGCCCCACCGGAGTCACGAGACAAAAATAATTGTATAATGAAGCTGTAACCAGGGGGCAAAATTTGGCCTACATTTCTTTAAAATAAATCTGCAGAAAGAAAAGCCTGTCCACCTCCCCTGAGAATGAGACCCTTTACATTTCTGTGAAGGACACTAGCTTTTTTTTTGTTTACTGGGTAGGTTCACATCTATCTCAGCTTGGGTTCATCATGCTGAATTTATCTGGTTGGTGCAGCTAAGTGCAATAGGCAGACTGCTGACAAGATCTAAGGTCTTGAGTACTCTTGCTCTGAAGTGAGTAGTTAAAATTGTTCCAGAGGAGTGGTAGTCAGCAGAGGAAAAACACTGTAAGGGACAATGTTTTTTCCAATGAACTGGAACTGAAAGCACAGCAGGTGAGGGATCTGTACCAGCACAAGGAGGGATCTCCAGCGACAGAGGAATGCTTTTTCACTTTTATTTTCAACACATACATAAACTATGGTTGATAACAAGGGATATATTCTCTACATCTGCATAATATGAGGTGTAGGGAGGGTGGAGAGAGAAAAATTGAACAACCTTTCACAAATGTTAATACATAAACAACAACAGAATGTAAAGCAAAGAAAATGCAATTAGAGGGTGGGGGAAGTAAAACAAAGAGAAGGAAATGTTTGTGAATGCTTTTTTGTGGCTATTTTTAAAGAACAGGCTCCAAGATCAGCACTCTGAAACTTCCCCCGAGTATGTTCTCACAATGTATCAATATAGGACAAAGGAAGAAATACATTCCAAAAAGTATACAACAGCACAGACTTTTTTTTCTTTTTAAAATAACAGAGTACCTTTGCAGTGTACATTTGTACATGAAAATTTTCAGTAAAAAGAGCGCTAGATCACAAAGTGTCCAAAGACCTCTCTTACATGTAAGACTTTTTATTTCACTATAAAATTTTGTTTCTAACATGAAAAGAGTATACTTTAAAATAATCTAAACTCTTTTAATGCAGAAATTTCTGTGCCTCCAAATTTTTCTTCAATATATTCTACCTAATTTCATAGCAGAGAAATTTTTGAAGCTATTTCTCTGAACTAAAGAGAAATGCCCTAAATTATAACTGCCCAT
This sequence comes from Phaethon lepturus, assembly GCF_000687285.1. Classification (NCBI taxonomy): domain Eukaryota; kingdom Metazoa; phylum Chordata; class Aves; order Phaethontiformes; family Phaethontidae; genus Phaethon; species Phaethon lepturus. The sequence goes on along the minus strand of NW_010534960.1, from coordinate 12,041 downwards.
TGGAAATTAGCTCAAAACTTCCTGCTCAATAAAGTCAAACTGCAAGCTACAGTATCAGAAGCTTTAACAGAAACTGTTTTCTAATTGGAACAAAATTTAGGAGTAAAAGTGATTCATCTGTGTTTGTGCCATCCTACATGATGATACAGTCGATTTAAAACATTTTGTACTGAAGTGTTTATAAGCATTTGGATGCTGGCTTTCAGTGAAATGCAGGTGAAAGGGTCATTGTTTACTGAAATATTTCCCACTGAGAGCGAGCAGAAAGTTACATTGCAAAAGTCGTGACTTTTTTCCCCAGAAGAGATGTGTCATGTTACATCAGACATCAGACTTACTTGTGTGACCAGAAAGATGTTTATTGATGTGACAGCACCTGAAAGAAGATTAAATAAGACCCATGAGACAATATGACATGAGTTCTTTAACTTCCTACTTACCTTTGTACTCTGATCCAACTGATCTAACAGCATTTAGGATGGTTGTCTTTCAATCAGACCAGCTACACGTAGAAGAGCAGAATGGGAGGACGATGTTCACACATGGTGCAGGAGAGAAGGACAGGCCTGGATTTAGGGTGGTTTGACTTACGGGGAACCATGTCCTTACAAATATGTATACCTTATGTAAAGCTTGACTGACCTATAAGGATTACATACATGATTAACATTTCAGGATAAGCTTTCTGAAGGTTAGTATTCATCAGTGTACATTATAGCACAGGTAGAATATAAATAAATTACAAATACTGTCACATTCAGTTTTATTGTGAAGGAGATCTTGGAACTCTTTGTGCAAGGTTTTGCACAGATGTATTCTAAGTGATACTATCTGCCTCTGAAGTTCTCTATCTAAATAAACCAGACAGAGTTCAGAAAAAGAAAGGAAGCGATGTTATTCCAATTTAGCGGATATAATTTGAGATACAGAGAATGTAAGTGACATGCCAAAAGTTATTAAGTAGCCTATAACAGACCTAAAGATTGAGGTGAGATCTCCTGGAATCCATTCCAGTATTTAGCCAGAAGACATGCACCATGATTTTGTGTTAATCATTAAACACTACAGGTGAAATTTTGACGCACTGGTGGTGTAGTAAAGGATTTCACAAGGTTTCTCTACTAGGGCTTTACTACCACACCGGTGAGGGTGCTGCAAATACTATAGACATACTGTCAAACTAGTATGTCCTCAACTGGACTTGGCAATGTTCATTACATCATTTTGACAGTTGCATTACAGACTTCCTCAGACTCTTGATTACTTTACAGCCTTGATGCTATTTCACAAAGAAGTCTGCAAACAAAGTAACACAAAGTGAAGCAGCAGTAAGGTACAGAAAAACATGAATCCAGAATGTGTCAAGTGTTATTTGTAAGGAGAAGAAGTGGGAAGGAGTAAATATTGGTGCCAAATTCTAACAGGAAAAAACACTGTATAATATGATGGTGATAAAAAGCAGGCAATATGGACCAGTTTGTGAGCTGGTAACAACACAAGGCAAAAATAAAAATGGTTGCACCAGGAAGGTGCATCTACTTTGACAACAATTCAGAAACAACAGAACTGAAGCACCTTCCTAATGCAAAAGATTCACTGTTAGAGGGCTAGGGTAGTTTTCTATCAAGATAAACTAGTTCAAAGAAGGGAAAAAATGCAAATATCAAAACTCAGGTTTTTCATTGGTGTAGATGACCTCAGATGCCTCAGCTGTGTTGCTTGCTATATTAGGGGCCAAGAGTCAAAGCTGCCAACATTCTGTCTCTGACAGACTGTTTTCCACCCAAAGTAGCAGTAGTTGCTTTGAAGATTAAAACATGTATTTATATAGTATATCACATTTCAGAAAAATGGGGAAGAATGAATGATGTAATCTTTTTACCTGTCCTAAAAGTAAATATCTCTTTTTTAATACATACATTTCTGTTGCATTCAGAAGGGGACATGCTGGAGCTGGCCAGAAAAACAAGTTGTTCATACTTAATTCTATGCATTTGCATGTGCTTACTGATGTGCAGTTGTGTTAAAGTTATGTGACCAATACTTTGCTGAATCATTGATGGCTACCATTTGGAAAGACTGAATCTGTCTGTGAGCTCCTCAGAACACAGGATGGTCATACTTTTTATGAACTTCTGGTATGAGATTACCATAATTAAACACAATACGTTTTGCCTTTAGAGCCACATCTTTAAAGAAACAGTCTTAGCTCATTCTCACTTAGCTGCATCCTCACTTGGAGAATATAGTGGTAGACAAAGGCTAAATGGGGGAGCATGGATCTATATCCCCGCAAGCTGTGCTTCTTCCATTGTATCATATGGTTAGGCCCTTGTATGCAGTGTCAGGCAGCATTGCCATAGCTCCACCGTGTCACAGCCACATGAGACATGCTCCTGTTGAACTTTGCTGACTTCTTGTACAAAATGTGTTTCATTTTAACAAAATCCACAGGAATTCTTCCTTAAAAGGGAAGAGTTATTTTTCCTTATGAACGCTCTCAATGGCTTAAACCAATTCTTCTTGAAATGAGAAATTAAAACTCCTGTGAAATTGTAAATCTTCATTTCTTAAATTAAATCACCACAACTGCTGTAAACAAGCAAAAGAGGAACTGCGGTCATTACACACTTTACATACTCTACTCTAGAAAGGGAAAATTCCAACTTTCTTTGGGGGATTGAAAAACAAAAAATATTTAAAACTTTTTTCAAAGTGGAATACTGGTCATTTGCAAGGCCTAGAAATTACTATGAATGTTCATGACATACTGCATCACCCTTTCCTGAAGCTGGCTGTGGTGCTTATGATCCCCTTTTATGCTGCACAAGAAGGATTAGATTAATCCCTGAGATGTACAGCAAGTAGTTCACCGATGCATTGCCTTGTTTTAAAGATGAGCATGTATGAGATAGACATCTTATCTACACTTTTCTTTCTTCTGTCAGTAAGACTTTTTCATGCAGAAATCATTTGCAATTGTGATAGTACTGAGGAAAAGGTAGGCAAGATTGATGCAGTGAAAGGTATCTCAGGATTTAGTAGACACAGTGCATTATTTTTGTTTGTTTTCCAGTGAATTTGCAGCATTCTATTTCCTTTCTATAAAATATTCAGTTATCCTCATGTAATGAAAATGTGCTACTATAGGTATTTTCAGCATATATATATATGAAATTAGAAGCTGAAAAACCCAAAGCAGTTACACAAAACCCTTCAATCAAGTTTATCAGGAGTTCTAGAATTTACAAATTCAGCTAAAAGTTCTTGAAACATTAAAAAAACCAGCATAAGGCCAAATTGTATACTGACAGAACTGCACAATGGCAATTAAATTATACCAGTTTCACACTTGGGCCACAAAAATCTCATTTCTTTTAAAGGCATGTGGAAAGAGCAAAGAAGCAATACCAATGCTGCAACTAATCATTAGGGGCTCCAGTGAAATTGCCACAGAATCATTAAAGAGTAGGGCAGGAGTGACCTTAAGCGATCATCTGCGTCTTCCCCAGTAATGACACCAGACAATTGCCTTAGATTCTCTTTAATGTAGAGTTTTCTGGCGTTAGTGGAAGGAGATTCCATAGCCTCCCTCAGTTGCCTTTGCCAGTGCTTATACTTTGAAAGAGTTTATTAGTATCTGTCCTGAATATGCTTTGCTATGAATTCTCTTTTTTTTTTTTTTTCAGCAAATACATAACAGTGACGGTGAATAACTGGTCATTGTCCTTTTTCTAATACACTTTCCATGTAGAAGAATAGCTGCATGTCTCCTTACCAGTTCTCCCTTTTAAACAAAACTGATTTTAGTTTTTTTCTCAAGGTAGATGTCTACTAAACCTTATATGCTTATTGCTTTCTTTTTCAGTTACTTCAGTTGGTCTATTTCTTCCCTAATATGTGGTGCCAGAGACCTGATGTGGTGCTCCAGCTGAGACCTTGCAGAGGCCAATTACAACAGAAAGTTTTTCTTATTACTTGTATACAGTGCTTCTTTTTCTATAACCAACACTAAGGTTCATCTTGTTTGCACCAGATTCAGTCTATTATATATGGGTTATATTTCAGTCATGGTTTCTTATAGACTGTCTGCCACTCTCTGCAGGATGATAGCATAACCAGTTACCATCTACATTTTGTATATCGACATTTGATCGGTTTTTTTCCAAATACAAAACCTTATTAATTTCAATTTGTTCACTTCAGAATACTTCTCTAATTTATCAAGACCATTTTGAATGCTGATCCTGTCTCTCACATCAAATAAAAGACTTGTATCTTCCACAAGCCTGGTGGTGGTAACCTACACTCCATTATTCCTGACATTAAAGGAAATACTGAATAGGACTGGGCATAAGGCAGACCGCTGTAAGAAGCTTGACATCTCCACTCAGTCTGACACCAAAATATTGGTATCTGCTCTTCCAATATATTTTTTCGATCAGTTGGGCCCCTATTCTATTTTATCTATGCCTCTTGTTTTTCAGAAGATGGTTGCATGTTCTGTGAGAACCTAAGACAAGGAAGCCTCCTGTCATCAGGCATGCATTTACCATATGAGGAATCTGCTCCTTCCCTGGAAAAAAATTAGGGAACTAAAATGGAAAGAGATTGAAAACACTGACACATTTCATTCTTTCTCTAGCCTAGTTACAGGAACATCGTGTGGGGTGAAATCAAAGTGTCACTGAAGTCCTGATATACCATGTCAATTGCTTTTTCCTTATCCCCTCAGTGAATTACCAAATAAGGCAAAAGTACATCTTTTTACTAGGGTTGCCAGACACAATTATCCTTATTAGAAGATGTTCTCAGGTTAGTAATTTGGGTTAAAGTTTTCCATTCTGATACATGCACGCTATTTTTTTTAGTGTATTGAAAAGCTCAGCACCTCAGATAAAACACATTTCTTAGAGCAAGGTTAGGAAAACAGATTATTTTTTTAAAAGCTTTAGTATGATCCATGCTTTGGAAGAGAAGTAGAATTTATAAGGGGTTGATTTTGCACCAGGAATGTGCTGCTTCATTTCTTGTAAAAATCCATCCACATTGACCATATTGTATTTTTAATTCATACAGTTTGCTCATTATACACTTCTTAGAGCTCACAGGAAATTCCAAGAAACTATATAGGTAAAGAATATCCCAATGTCAAATACTAAGCAGAGTTTCACAGGTTTCTTTCGTCTGTATTTCTTACGTGAGGTTGGGAACCAGAACTAGAAAAGACTCTCTCCTTCTGTGAACCTCTATCTTACAGCAAGCCATAAAAGATAAAATATACAAGAATCAATTCAAAAGGGAAGGAAAGGTTATTGTCTCTGAGAATGTGAAGTGCAAAGTGGGAGTTAGTTAGAACTGACTTTCTAGGAATCAAGGCAGTCACAGACTTTTCACAAGAAGAGACAAGAGTTTGCTTTGAGAGAAGACTGAGGCGTTGTCTTTCTGCAATTCAGTAGATCCTGTTTTGGGGCTCCTGATGCTATCCCAGAAATGCTACATCCCTACAATCAAAGTGTTGATCAAACATTAAGTTCCTTCCATTAGTTCAATGGATACTTCTTCCAGAGCTTTCCCTGTAACTCTAACTATAGGCAAATGTGGTACTGCCTGGTTAGCACCACTATAAAACCAATAAACTAATCTCAGTATTTCATAGAACCATATAATCATAGAATAATAGAATATCTCGAGTTGGAAGGGGCCCATAATGATCAAGTCCAACTCCTTGATCCTTGCAGGGCTACTTAAAATGAAACCATATGACTAAGATTGTCGTTCAGACACTCCTTGAACTCCGACAGCTTTGGTGCCATGACCACTTCCGTGGGGAGCCTGTTCCAGACCGACCACCCTCTCAGTGAAGAACCTTTTCCTAGTGTCCAATCTGAACTTTCCCTGATGCAGCTTCATTCCATTTCCTCATGTCATACTGCTAGTCACCAGAGAGAGGAGATCAACACCTTTTCCTCTGCTGCCCCTCTTGAGGATATGGCTTATCTAAAGTGAGCATGGAGACTTTATCAAGTCATACCCTATTAATGAGTGTGGTACCACAGCCTGAGAATGGCAAACAGAGGATGGACTAGCTTGATGAGGGTTAAGCAACATTATAGAACCTGGTAATTGGACTCAGGGCAAAAGGAACTCAGAGTGAACAGGGAGGCTGGGCCAAATAATGTAGCATTTAGCTGTGTGCCCGTTGTGTAAAGAACGTCCTAAGCGGAGTTTCTCTATTCAAACTATAATTAATCTTTTTCAGTCTGCTGTGAGGGATCCACAATTCAAGATGAGAATGTCATTACTTACATTTGATTTTAGAGCAGAGATGCATCCTTCAACACTGTTTTAATATATTTTAGTTTTATCATCTAAAAAGAAAGGAGAAAAGATTCTGTAAGAATTTTATATTTAGTTTTCTGTACCAGTAATGTAGTGAAGCTAACTTTAGTTTTTATGAATATGTTAAGGGAATCCATTTTGAACAATTCTTCACAGAATGATTTCTTCAAAGACTAGGTTATTAATAATGAATATGTCTTACGAATCTAGTAAAGCAGTCAACCTATGTAATTTCTTCTTATAACACAAGCTATAAAGCAGTTTAAAATGGAGGCGAGAAAAGCATGCTAAACAGTTAAAAATTATGGTGATATTACAGTTACTTTAATTCTAACATTGAATCATCGTAGTTTTCTATTAATCTGTTCTTATATTTTGGGTAGGTAACCCAGCACATTTTCCAAACATGACAGAATTGTTTAAAATTCTTATTCTTGTTATTCTGTTGTTCTTTTATCTTATTGCCTTTACCTGGACATTTCCTGATGTTCTCCCTGACTCATAGGTACATCCAAGACCATTCTAGCAGAGTGGAATTCCGTTTCAGTTTACTATGTCTTTCTAGCATGGTTCATATTGTTCGTAGCCTAATTTTAGCTATAATGAGTCACTTTTCTTCACCTTCTTTGTGGAGTCATTTCTCCACACAGAGGAACCTGTGACTTAGCTATAGAAGCACTTTTTTAGCCAAGACTTGCTTGTTTACTTAACTGGTAGCGGGGGCGAACCCTAAACTAATGGCCTAATGTGCTGCTCATGAGCAAAGAGGCAGAGTCATTGAGAGCTCATAATGTTCCAGAGTTCTTCCCAAACATGTCTTTCTTAGAACTGAAATAAATGGCTAGGAAAGACATCTGATGCAACTCATCTGAAAGAGAAGTTGGATGTGCCTCCAGATATTTTCACAGGCAAAAGGAGAAACACTAGTTCGAGTAGGGTTTTGCAGAGAGGAAGGTCACATTCTGGATAAGATAATCCAGGTAGCAGTTACTTGAACAGATTGGGAAACAGAGATAAGCCTTCTCATGTAAAACAATTTTTTATCATTCTCTTCTTTAGTACAGTTTGTGTTTTCTCTTTTCTGGACATTACAAGTTAAAATATTATTGTGACAAAAGGAATAATGCAGTAATAAAGAATTAGCCACAAACAATGAAAAAAGTAATGCAAGGAAAGAACAAGCTGGTGTTTTTTCCTAAATTTTAGTTGTAAAAGACTCATGGGGAGTGCACCTATTAAAATGATTTGGGGATATGTTACTAGAATAATAGGCTTGTAACAAAAGCACACAAAAAACAATGAAGTTCTTGACATTGTCTTAGATTCTCATACCCTATCAGTTTCATTCCTTGCAGGAAAGTCTTGTAGACAGCAATATCCTGACTCTTGAAGCTCAGAACCTGGGATGTTATGACAGTAATTCTTATGATACAAACTTCTCGGAGGAGCTGACTGTTAAAGGGAGAGTATTCACAACAGCTCACACATGGGTATAGTAGAGTACTGTCTTTCTCCTAATATGCCTTCTCTACTGCAAGACAAGCAGGTGAGAAAGAGAAAGTGGTAGGGAGGGCTGTGACTCTGGTAAGAGCATGAATTCTCCCTGTTATCTTCCTTAGCTACTCCCCAAGGAAAAAAATATTGAGATGTTTGGGGGGAAGAGGGACTAGAGTTGAAAAGGAAGAAATAGCTACCTCAGGCAATGTACAAAAGCATGTGGGAGAAATGGTATCCTGGGGAATGTAAAAAGGAGGAAGACGTCCAGAGCTGAGGGAGGAGGTATCTAAAACCATATGGAAAATACAATGAATGCAGAAAATTTCTTTATATGTCAAAGGGATCGTTGGAGGAAGTACATTTTGAGTGTAAGACTGGTCACTACATCCAAACAATTTCCAGGCTTGCTTTACCAGAAAAACAAAGATTGCTAAGATAGTAATTAATAATTAAGTTAAAGTCTTTTATTTCACTACCCCAGAGATCAAACTCTGGTATTCTGCCACAGGCTTCTGGCAAAATGGCTGCACATTAAAATGTCTAAAGTGCCCTTGAGTGACAGGTCCTAACAACAAGTTCTGTAGATAGTAAATATAGAAAACCCTGAAGAAATAAAGGTGCATTTATTTGTCTTTCTGAAGGAGGAGAATTGAGAAAATGGATCCTAAATAGACTTGCTATGCTGCATTACAAGTACATCCGTTTCTAATCTATTAATACCTGTTGCTGGCCAGGATGTTGCTTGCTTTACTCATTCATAGAGTCCAACTAACTCATATGAGAAAAGTGAGTGAGGTGTGGAGGATTTTCTATTACCTTCAGGCCAAATTATACAGAAATGTCAAGACCTAATGCATAACTACTGGATATGAACTGCAGGATGCCAGATTGTCTCCTTACCTTGTGAGGAGACAATCTGCTCTACCCAGCTCTCTTAGAACCACCTTTCACTATGTAGTTTAGAAAATCAAATATAAAAAATTAAATAGCATACTAATTAGCTATTGACAGCAGTTCTGTGAGTGATTTGTGGTTTCCCAGAGTCTGTTTTAGGAATGAGAAACAATACTGTTGCTTTTGTAGTGCATGGAATGGCTTGTCATTAGGGCTAGGAAACCAGCTGCAATATTTGTGGCTGCAGTACCTAACTATAGTTTCTCTAATTTTGTACAGTGGGATAAATACATGTAGTAGCTTGTTACAGAGCCAGCCTTAAAAGCTCAAACATTTGCCAGTCTTCTGCTTGGCATTAATTGGACGTTTGGTATCTGTATTGGGTTTGTGTGGCAAGCTTCTGGTAGCAGGGGAGCTACGGGGGTGGCTTCTGTGAGAAGCTGCTAGAAGCTTCCCCTGTGTCTGACAGAGCCAATGCCAGTCGGGTCCAAGTCGGACCCACTGCTGGCCAAGGCTGAGCCCATCTGTGACAGTGGTAGTGCCTCTGGGGTAACAGATTTAAGAAGAAAAAAAAACCCCAAACCTATGCAACAACCTGCAGCCAGACAGAGGAGTGAGAATACATGAGAGAAACAACCCTGCAGACACCCAGGTCAGTGCAGGAGAGGGGAGGGAAGAGGAGGGGAGAGGAGGGGAGGCAAGAAAGCACAGATTTGTTGGAGTCTTCTGTTTCTAGACAAGTACAAAGAGCAGAGAGAGTTCCTTAATAGCCCAGAGGATAGGAGCAGTAACTGCACTGTTATGTCTCTCTCATATATAAAAAATAGCACTATATACTGTAGTTCCGTCTACCTTCTATATTCCCAGTGAGAAAGCTGGCACAACTGTGGAAACAAGGGAGCAAATACAAGGAGCTTAAGTGATTTATTTATGTGGTATCGAAGGGGAAAATCTGTGAGAGTGTGTTTGACTTTCACATAGTTTAGCTGCAGGGCAAGAATGTGCAGTATTGCATTGTACACATGACTACCTCAGTTGTGCTGGTACATCATTAAATGCACATGGATCATGTGAAATAATTGTGGGTGCATGGGTTTCTGTTAAATTGCAAGATGATTTTCAGTTAGTACTATGCTAGAAATTTCCCCAGATAACTACAGCTGCATGGTGCTCAGCAATTCTGAGGCAGTTTCTTCTGGGTTTTAGTTTCTTTGTTTTCACAGGAGGTAAATCATATACTATCATATACTCTGCTGATTACTAAGAGTCAAGCTATGTTTTGGTGGTGTTTTTTTTTTCTTTTTACCTGACCGAAGTAAACAGGTGTGGCATAGTTAAAGAAGGCATTTTTGTAGGAGTCAATGGAGAGACAGACTCTTCTGCAGCAGTGAAAAAAAAGCACCATCTGCAACAACTCCTTATAGTAATATAGATGAGCTCACAACTCATGACTGCATGGACTAAGCATTCTCTTTGAACTCCTGGTGTGTCTCCTGTACTTTGGAACAACATTCTGCCTATTGTCCGTTGGGCCTCCCACCCAGAAGAGGGACCAAGAGAGAAAAATGAAAGAAGAATATAAAGGAAAGCAGCAGCACATTTTTTATGCTGCTGAGCTTTTCCTCCTGCAAAAGGAAAGCAAATGGCCTTTTATTCCCATTGCTGTCTATGACACTTTCCTCTCCGTGGATCCCATTAATTTTAACACACTGGTCTTACCATGTACATCCAAGCTCCCATCTCATTTTTGGCATCTTTTGGTGCCCTGACGACTCATAAGAGGCAGTAGGACATAGCTTCACAGGACAAAAAGGGCAAAAGCTCAAAGTAAGAGAGGATTTTCTGCAGAAATGATAGATTGCTGACAATCTTGCAAAGCAAGGCAATACTTTCCCCTTCCTCTCTTCATTCATCTTCATTCAATTTACAGTCAGAAAGAGGAAAGGTTTTTCTGCAGAAGTTGAGTTTCTGTCCACTTCCTAAATAGTCGGAACTTGTAATGATGTTAAGTAATAAATTCTGGACTAAAATCCTCAAGCAATTAAAATGTAATTCAAAATCATAATGAAATTTAAAAAGTGCAGTTTTCTGCAGTGACTTTGTGTTAGAAATGTTATTCTTTTCATCCTTATTAAATTCCAGAAAAATGTATTTAAATAGGCAGTCTGTTAGCTAGTATTGATGATCAATGACTAATGATCACACTACACTGTAGTTCAAGAAACTCCTATATAGTTTTGTAATACAAACACACAATTAAATGTTAGTTGGAATGACCAGGTTCTAAGCAATCTCTTTTTCTGAGTGAAAAGTCTCTTTTCTCTACTCCTGGTCCCTGATATACAAATTAAATTACATTTTCAGTAACAGCAACTCAGAGCAGTTGAGGTTTTAACTCCCAATTTTATTAACTGTCTTTCTCTGAGATTGCACAGGACTATGAATTATGCTGGATAGAAAAAAATGGGAGAAAATGATGCAATCTTATTCTGCATCAAACTTCAGATATTTTTTTTTCATATTTGATTAACAGTATTCTCTCCCAGTTCACAAGGGGAGGACCTCCCGTACAGAACGGAGCACAATTCTATTTTCATGGAGATCAGTACAAACAGGCACTTACTGCCTTTTTGTATTGTCCCCAAAGTCTTCAAAGATGTGATTTTTGAATGTCAAATACTTTTCATATCATCAGAAAGTAACATATGTAATAAAAAATTGACAGAAATATTCATTATTTAAACTGAAGGTAGTTTACCATGAACACCTTATAAGCTATTTTGCATTCTGTTAACCACATCTCAATATTCTGAAAGAATATGCCTATATTTTCTTTGAATTTCTGGGCAGCATCATGATTTAATCCACAGAATTCCAAAGACAGACAAAAAAAGAATCTGCCTTCCTCAAGATTAATCAACAGGAAACATGCAAACTTAACCCTTCCCTATCTTTTCTTCCTGCCATTTTCCATCTAATATAGTTGATTTAACACTCAAGGAAGTGAGGACATCTCTAGCTATAGGGAAATGGAAAGAACAGTGCTTTTGAGAGAACCATGAAAACTGCAATTGCTCCATCATCTGTTACGATGGAGCAATTATAACTCTAACTCACAGTGATCTTTCTAAATCCATAAAAAAATAAAACATTTCTCACATTTACAGAAGATGTGCTGAAGAAGCGAGGGAAGCAGGGATTGCTGACAGGTCCATAGCCTTGATATTATCATTGCCCCATACAATACATATGTTTCTGGTTACATGGCACTGAAAGGTTTATCACAGAATCACACAGAATCACAGAAT